>NW_011914128.1:0-1273 GCF_000151845.1 Pteropus vampyrus | reverse complement strand
CCCTCAATAGTTACAGCATAATGGGGAAAACAGATATACAAAAAAGTAATTGTAATGAAGAGAGATACAAGGTATTACGAGGTTGTGGAAGAGAGAGTGTTATATGTGTGTATGTATGTATGTATGTATACTTCAAGGAAAGGAAGAGAGTGAGGTTTATAAGGAATTAGCTCATGTGGTTATGGAGCCTGGGAAGTTCTGCAAGCTGGAGTCCCAGGAAAGTTGGTGGTATAGCTCCAGTCTGAGCCAAAGGCCTGGAAATCAAGATCACGATAGTGTCGGTCTCAGCTCAAGGTCAGGAGAAGACCAGTGCCCCAGCTCCTACAATCAGGAAAAGAGAGAATTCTCCCTTCCTCCTCCTTTTTTGTTGTATTTGGGGCTCAGTGGATTGGATGAGGCCCACCTACATTAGGGAGGGCAATCAGCTTTACTCAATTTAGTGATTCAAATGATAATCATTTCCAGAAACATCCTTATAGACCCACCTAGAAATAATGTTTAACCAGATATCTGGGCATTCCTCTGGCCCAGTCAGCTTGGCACATAAAATTAACAATCATGACAAGCAAAAGAAAGAAAAAAATGGTGAAATAGTAAAAAGGTTCCTGGGTTAATCAAACCACTTCATTTTATGGGTAAAGCAACAGGATCTGAAAGAGATTACCTGCCTATAAGGTAATGTAACCCAAGCATTGTTCTGCCGTTTTAATGCTTTCTTATTATGTGATTGTCTAAAAAAAAGGAAGAAGAAGATGCAATTAATTTGACAGGCTTGCTTTTGGGTCCTGAATGGAGCCTACATTCTGTAAGATTATAGACCCAGGTGAATTGTAGGAAAAGTGTTGTCTTGCTCCTGTTTGGATCTGCCCAAAGGTCAGGGCCCTGTTCATCTTGACCCTTACCTAACCTCTAGATCTATACTGACCGGTATGGTAGCCGATAGCCACAGGCATCTTTTAAACAATCAATATGTGGCTTGTCGAAATTGAAATGTGCAGTAAGTATAAAATTCATACCAGATTTCAGTACCTTAATAATAATAAAAAGAATGTGAGGCATTTTATTAATAATTTTTTATATTGATTACCTATTGAAGTGATAATATTTTGGATATATTGGGTTAAATAAAATATATTAGTAAAATTCTATCTGTTTCTTTTTACCTTTTTAAATGTGGCTAGTAAGAGTATTTAAATATCTGTAGTTTGCATTCTCTTTCTTGTGAATGACACTGCTCTAGATCACCCATCCCAGGCCCTTGGCAGCACAGCCC
>NW_011914127.1:0-1959 GCF_000151845.1 Pteropus vampyrus | reverse complement strand
CCTCTACCCATTTTTAATTGGTTTATTTATTTATTTATTTATTTATTTATTTATTTATTGGTGTTAAGTTGTATAAACTCCTTATACATTTTGGATATTATCCCCTTATTAGACATATGATTTGCAAATATCTTTTTCCATTCAGTAGGTTGTCTTTTCATTTTGTTGATAGTTTCTTTCTCTGTGCAAAATTTTTTTAGTTTGATGTAGTCCCATTTGTTTATTTTTTCTTTTGTTTTCCTTGTCTGAGGAGATATATCAAAAATGATATTACTAAGACCAATGTTAAAAAAGTTAAATGCTTATATTTTCTTCCAGGAGTTTTATAGTTTCAGATCTTACATTGAAAATTTTAATCTATTTGAGCTCATTTTTGTATATTGTGTAAGAAAATGGTCCGATTTAATTTTTTGCATGTTTCTGTCCAGTTTTCCCAAAAAACACTTTTGAACAGACTGTCTTTACCCCATCGTATATTCTTGCCACCTTTGTCATAGATTAATTAACTATATAAGCAAAGATTTATTTCTAAGCTCTCTATTGTATTCCATTAATCTATATATCTGTTTTAATTCCAGTACCATACTGTTTCGATTACTGTAACTTTATAGTAAAGTTTGATATTAGGGAGTGTGATTCCTCTCACTTTGTTTTTTCTCAAGATTTCTTTGGCTAGTCAGGGCCTTTTGTGGTTTCATGTAAGTTTTTGGATTAATTGTTCTGTCATCAATGTCATAACAAAATTATATTGAACAAAATTACATTATTGGAAGACCTATTATATAAAGTCAACACTGACAATAGCAATTCCAAAGATAGTGTTTTAATGTAGAGAGAAACTCCGAAACAAACCTGAATAAGTTGTATAGATGAATTTATTAGCAGAAATAAATGAAAGATTATTTTTTAAAAATTATCTTTGTTATAACTTATGGTAAAATAAATAGAAACAGTCTGGATGCCCAAATATCAGGAGATTAAATAAATTATGTGTACTATATTTATATGAAATATTAAGACCTTAAAATTATCATAAATATCTCTTTTTGAAAATGATTAGTGACATAAAATATATTTATTGAAAGAAAATATGTCATATAATGGTATGTAAGTATGATCGCAACTGTATTTTTAACTTTATATAAATTCAGAGAACAATCATAAATGAAATTATACTAAAATCTTAACAAATGATATCTTATTTTCTCCATTTCTCTGAATTTTCCAAATTTTCTCCAAGCGAATATACATTACTTTTGTGATTAAAAGGCAATAAAAATAAAAATTACTTTTTCATTTATAACAACTTAAAAGAGAAAATCAGCTAGTATATGACTGAGTCAAGAACTCATGGGCAAGGCTTGAAATTTAAGTGAATCCTTAATGCTATAATTTTGTTCAAAGGTGCAGCTCTAATCATGACAACAAACACCTTTATAAAAGTATTCTGTAATATCGTACTCCTTTGATTTAATCTTGTTTTACTTTTTCAAAAAAAATTGTTGGTATCAAATAGCAAAGAAATTAAGAGACATATTGTTCTGAGCACATAGGTACACTATTTTTAAAATCTCTTCAGTCTATAGCCAAGCTACTCTGAACAAGCCTGATCCTGTCTGATCTCAGAAGCTAAGCAGGGTCGGGCCTGGTTAATACTTGGATGGGAGATCATCTAGGAACACTGGGTGCTGTTGACATTAAAAAAATAAAAAAATAAAAAAAATAAATAATAAGAGATTGTAAGCTGACAAGGTCATTGTAATCTCTGAGGTCAACCAAGGGTTGCTTCCATAGAAAATATTGAAAAAAAATTTCTTCAAATAAATATATTCTCTGAAAGCCAAGTACAGAGGTTATGCATAAAGATAAGACCTGCTTTGGAGAAGATTGTACCTTATTGGTGAATAAGAAAGGTTCCATGTCCTAAGGATTTGGAAGGTAAATCCAGTGTGTTATAGC
>NW_011914126.1:0-2265 GCF_000151845.1 Pteropus vampyrus | reverse complement strand
GTTAGTGTGGTCCATTTGTTAAACTTGATGGACCCATATTGACACATTAATATAAAGTGTGTGGTTTATATTAAAGTTCATTCTGAGTTGTACAGTTCTATGGGGTTTGACAAATGCATAATGTCATCTACCCGCCATTACGATATTATACAGGGAAGGTTCACCGCCCTAAAAGTGCCCTGTGCCTTACTTATTCAATCCCTCTAAATCCCTGGCAACCACTGATCGTTTTTTACTGTCTCCACAGTTTTGCCTTTTCCAGAATCTCGCGTAGTAGTAATCGTACCGTATGTTGCGTTTTCAGACTGGCTTCTTTCACTTAGCAATGTGCATTTAAGATTCCTCCTTGACTTTTCATGTCTTGATAGCTCATTTTTTTATTGCTGAATAATATTCCATCATATGGATATACCATGTGATGGTTTAGTTATCCTCTATGTCTTTTTGTTACTTGATAGCTCGTTTTGTTTTGCTGCTGAATAATATTTCATCATATCAATGTGCCAAAGTTTATTTATCCATTTGGCTTTTGAGGAACATCTTGCTTCCAGATTTGGGCAATTATGAATAAAACTGCTATAAAGATTCTCATGCAGGTTTTTGTGTGAATGTAAGTTGTCAACTCAATTGAGTAAATACCTAGAAGCACAATTGCTAGATCATATGGTGAGAGTAGGTTTAATTTTATAAGAAACTGCCAAACTATCTTCCAAAATGGCTGTCCCATTTGAATTCCCACAAAGAATGAATCAGAGCTTTTGTTGCTACACCTTCCCGCTAGTATTTCATATCATTGTTTTTTGGGGGATTTTGGCCATTCTAATAAGTATATAGTGGCATCTTGTTTTAATTTGCAATTCCCTAATGTCATATAATGTTGAGCTTCTTTTCATATGCTTGTTTGTCATCTGTATATCTTCTTTAGCAAAGTGTCTGTTCAGATATTTTGCTCATTTTTAAACAGGTCGTTCATTTTCTTATTGTTGAATCTTAAGAGTTTGTTGTATATTGTGGATACAACTCCTTTGTCAATAACGTGTTTTGCAAACGTTTTTTTCTTATTCTGTGCCTTGTCTTCTCATTCTCTTATGGTGTCTTTCACAGAGAAGAAGTTTAAAATGTTCATAAAATCCAACTTTTCAATTTTTTCTTTTATGGATTGTGTTTGGTGTTGTAGCTAAAAAGCCATTGAGAAACCCAAACTCCCTTAGATATTCTCCTATGTCATCTTCCAGTAATTGTATAGTATTGCATATTTCATTCAGGTCTATGATCTACACTGAGTTTGTTTTTGTGAAACTTATAGATCAGTGGTTGGAATTTCCTCCTCCTCCTCCTCCTCCTCCTCTTCCTCCTCCTCCTTTTTGCACATATATGTCCAATGACTCCAGCAGCATTTCTTGAACAGACTATTCTATCCTTTCTCCATTGAATCGCCTTTATTCCTATGTCAAAAACCAGTTGACTCTATTTGTGTGCATCTGTTTCTTGGCTCCCTATTCTGTTCCATTGGTCTATTTGTTGATTCTTTCACTAATTTCATACTGTCTTTATTATTGTAGCTTTATAGTAAGTCTTGAAATTAGATAGTGGCTGTCTTTCAACCTTGTTCTACTTCTTCAACATTGCATTGGCTCTTCTGTGTCTTTCGCCTGTCTGTGTGAACTTTAGTTTTCTTTATAAAATAACTTTGCAGGATTTTGATTGAGATTGCATTAAATTTATAAATCACACTGGGCAGAATTGACATCTTAACAACAGGGAGGCTTCCTATCTATGAATATGGACTATCTATCCATTTATTTAGATATTCTTTAGTTTCTTTCATCAGAATTTTATAGTTTTTTTTTAAAATATTTATCTTGCACATATCTGGTTAGGTTTGTGCCTTAGCAGTTCATATTTTCGGTGCTAACATAAATAGTATTGTGTTTTTAATTTTAAATTCAAATTGTTCTTTGCTGGTATATGAAGAACAATCGACTTTTATATACTAACCTTATATTCTGCAACCTTGCTATTCTCACGTAATAGTTCTATAGGCTTTTTTGTTTTGTTTTGTTATTTTTGTATTGTTTACATAGGCAGTCTTGTCATCTGTGGACAAAATTATTTTTATTTTGTCTTTTTCAATCTGTATACCTCTGATTTCCTTTTTTTTTTGTCTTGTTGAACTCGTTGGACCTTCCAGGGCAATGCTAGAGTGATGAGAGGGGACATCTTTCCTCATTCCCAGTCTTTGGAGGAAAACTTGTGGTTTCTCAC
>NW_011914125.1:0-2074 GCF_000151845.1 Pteropus vampyrus | reverse complement strand
ATTAGACCTTTAGCATAAAGGGGAGAGGAGCGAGTGTGCTAACGAACCTCCGTGGGTTTCACAAAGGCGTTTCATAAATGTGCCTTTTAGGAATTCGGAGCTGGCAGTTAAAATGTGCCTATCAGAGATGAGAAGTCACGGCCATGGTTACCTGGGGTGGGGGTGTGAAGAGCTCATGAGTTTTTTGTTTTTTTTTTAACCTGATGGTGCCGGCTGACGGAGGTATCCATCGAAATGAATTTGTCGAGCTGTCCACTTCTAAAATGTATTCTCTTATATATGTATGTTGCAGGCCAGTAAAAACTATAAAAAATGTCATTGCCAAGGAAACGAGCGATCGCATAAGATAACCAATGAGGGTCTCAGGCTTTTTAGAAACAGAACTGCCCGGAGGTTAAGAACTTGGGCGTTTGAACGCTAGCTGTGCCACCAAGGCCGGGTGGCTTCACGCAAGTAACTTGATTTCTCTGACTCTCGATTTGTACGTCTACGAAGTGAAGATACCACCTACTGGGCAAAATTGCCTGAGATCAGAGAGTAAAGCATTTAGTATAGTGTTTGTCGCAGAGCAGATGTTTAATGCATGATACTACTATCATTTTTAGTATCAATGTACTAAACTGGTGAATAAGTAGAAAATGCAAAGCAGCTATGCCGATAAGCAACGGGTGAGAGATGCCAACACCTAAGTCGTCAGACAGAATTGGTGGGTTACAAACTTATCAAAAATCATTTATCCTCTTTATTAACTCTCTGACTAGGACACATCGCAAAATGATCTGGTCCACATAGTTCTTTGTTTACTTGTTTGCTGTTTACCTTCCGTCCCCTCGCTCCTTAGGACATGGGCTTCCCGAGGTCAGGAGCTGGTGTCTGTTTCTGCTCGTTGCTTCTTCTCCAGTGCCTACAACAGTGCCGGCCGTGAAGCAGGTGCTCGCTAAATATTTACTGATTCGATGAATGAATATATGCAGGAAAATGAGATTCAGATTTTCACTGACCCTCTTGGCACGACGCACTATTAAAATGATGAATTCAGTGATCGTGAAGCTGCCGTGAGACCAACCCTGTCCTACTGTGGAAATTATCTCTGCCTTCTTTTTAACCTAGAAATGGACTCGCCACTCTTAGGAATTTCACCTCTGGGACTCCATTTCGAAGGAAATGACATAAGATCTGAACAAAAGTTCATGCACGAAAATTTTTCTCTAGTGCATTATTTGCAACAGTAAAAGAAAAACATTTATAATAACAGACTTTATATATTCATAATGCTGAGCTTTAGAGAAAAGCAAATATTTATAATAACAGATATGTATAATGACAGACTTTATATATTTATAATGCTGAGCTTTAGAGACAAGCCTCTGAAATTATGGAATAGCAATATTATGGAATACCATGCAATCATTTTCAGTGTAATGGGTGGAAATGTTTTTATGATCCATTAAGTAAAACTAAGCAGGAAGCAAAAGCGTAATGTCCTCTCGACAAGAAACTGAAAATGCTATGCACCATTTTTATATTATTAGAAGGACCCGTGGCAAACGATGATGATGACGCCGCTCGTGGTTTTTCTTTTCGTCTTTTGCTTCTCTCTAGTTTCCAAACTCTACGCAAACGTGGACGTGATTTGGGGGGTACGCACGAAAAAAGAAAATTATTTGCAGACCAAAGTGTTTACTTCCTCTTGACCGGTCAGGGACTCAGCTCCGGAGCTGGAACCGAACCAAAACGCAGAAATGGCGCTAGGCACACACATAATTATCCCAGAGAGAATTTGGAGATGAGCCAAGCGTCCAGCGACGGGGAGATGGGGAGATAAATCAGAATCCGCCCATCGGCTCTTAGGTGGGCATTAAAAGTTATGTTTACCAAGAGCTCGAAGCACCATGACAAGTGGTTATTTGTGCCTAATACGGCAGGATGTAAAATGACATATGTAGTATCATCCTCTCCGTGTCTGAGGAGGGAACATAGGTCCCATACGCCCCGGCCCCCATTCTGCCCTTGACTCCACAGAGTCTTGGGAAACTAAGGGGCCGTGTCTCCCTTCAGGTTCCAAGAGAGAGGG
>NW_011914124.1:0-2421 GCF_000151845.1 Pteropus vampyrus | reverse complement strand
TATTCTGGTTTGTTCCCTAATCAGAGTTCTCTGGGTTCCCTAACACATATTTTTTTCATTCCCAAGAATTGCCAGTCTCAAAGGCAGTATATGATTTCTCAGGGAACGTGAGAGAAAGCCAGTGGAGGCATTTACTGTTTCACAAACATTCTGGTTTCCTTTTGTCCCTTCAACAAAATAACTTTAAACCGATGTTTAGCAAAATATGTTGGGTCACATGAATTCCCAAAGATAAACTTTATGTATAAATGTCAGAGGAGACTTTTGAAACTAAAGTCTCAGAAATTGAGTTAAATGGGGGATTTGAAACCTAGCTTTTGAATAGTCAGCAGTATTTCTTAATGCTGTCTGAAATTTCTCTCATGTGGACATAGACACAGATACATAGTGGAAAGATGTAGATATATTTTCCTATCTGTTGTCTGGGTCCCACAACTAGAATATAAGCTCCACAAGGAAATAAATTTTGTCCTACTTGATTTCACTACTATTTTCCCAGTTTTAACAGTGCCTGGGAATTAGTAGGCACTCAATAAATACTTGCTGGACATTGAATAAATAAATGTCATGATGCCATTAATTACCAATAATAATTAGAATAAAGATTCAATAAAGTTCCTTATCAATCTATTAAAAAAAACATAAATAATCTATACCACCCTATTTAAAAATTTTGTTACTAAAGAAAGAAAATCTTTTTATTTTGTCCCTACAAACTTCCTGGTATCCTCAGAAAGTCTTCACAAAAGTATACTGCCCAATTCTTCTGATCAAGAAACTAGCCAGGTCCCTAAATCAATGCAGTTAATTGTACAAAACAAAACAACAACAAGATCATCTTTCGAAATAACAAGTTTGTGAGGGAAAAAAGCTAAAATAAATATATTATACTTCAACTACCTTTGGTTTTGTGGCTTGATTTATTTATTTATTTTTCAGTAATTTATTTTTTAAATAAACTTTCTCCAGCTCGCTTCCCAGGATGTAAATCTTGAGCCAATTGGGCCCCATTAAAGACTGGATCCCATCCTGACCATCTGGGAACTGGAAAAGCACTGGTGAGTTCCTGAGGTCCAGAGTATTCCAGAAGGACAGGACTGGACACCAGCAATGCCAGCCCCTGTGGTCTGAGACTGCTCAATGAGCTCTTTCTCAAGGCTTGTTTTTCTAAATCCAATCAAGAAGGATCATCGTTCCCTACACTGGCTTGTCTTAGGGTCCTGGGCTCCTGCTCCTTTTTTGTCTGTTTGTTTTGTTTTTTGAAATTTAAAATATAAAAGAAAAAGCAAAGCCAGATACACGTATGGAAGAGGCTGAATGTTTGTTATCAAAGTTGGCCCTTCGCAAGGCAGAATCTTTGCCTATGGAATTAGGAAAGAAAAACATAAGATCCAAAAGACTGATAGATGGGATAGCAAGGAACGAATTCATCTTTAATTAAAAGACTTTCAGAGTCTTTCAAAGCTCTAAGAAAAGGATATCAAGGCTATAAGATACTGCATAGAGACTCATTCTAACATTTGTTTGTGGTTTAGTTCATATTTGCATACTGTATACATTGATACTGGCACATATATTCAGTAATTCCTCATTTAACATGTCCCTTCAAGAGGCAAGCTCTACAGAAAACTGAAGCCAAACCCCTTTTAACACTAGGCCACACAACTGCATTCACTGGAAGTCTGGTGGATGCATTACACACACCCCACTGTTTTAGAAAGAATATATTAAATATAATTGCCATTTCTTTCTTGATGACTCAGGGCCACTGTCATTATGAATAGTCATTAATGTGCTGCACAGTAATATGCTTCTGCATCTGCTTTTCAGGTTTTCCATCTCTGCCCCTGACATTAAGCTGTCACTTCTGCTGTCAATGGGCCTACTTCCAACAACCTACCTCCAGTTTGCTCCATCTAATTTGCTATGACCTGGGAAAATAGAGAACATAGGTTGTTAAAAATTGCTGTTCTGGTTACCCCAAAGTCTGTTATTTTTTTAATTAATTAATTGATTGATTGATTGATTGATTGATTTAGCTTACTTCTGGTTTCATGCTCACTTTGGAGAGTTGAAGTTATTGTATATAATGATCTTCTCTGGATAAATAGGTTTTGCTATATTCTTATTAGATAATTAAGAGATAGATCTAGAGTCAGATGGATTTTGGTTCAAGTCGAAGCTTTGCAAATTACCAGCTATGGACTTTTGGAAAGTCACTCAACCTCTCTGGCTTTCATTTTCATTACCCAGGAAGACAGGTGGGTTAGGGAGAGGTGTTAGCTATCTAATTAGGATTATTATAAGAATTAATTGATCTAATGCCTGTAATGAGTTTAGGAGATGGTCTCACTGGTATCGACCACTTAAATGTATTAGTTTTATTACTACTTAATCCTCACCATAACCGACAGATTTACA
>NW_011914123.1:0-1294 GCF_000151845.1 Pteropus vampyrus | reverse complement strand
ACCATAGATTCTTTTTGGAATGTGAACTATGAAGAACAGCAGTTGAATATTTATGAATATTAAGATCTCTTTTATTGAATTGCCTCATGCTCATGCAAAGTCATGAAGTGAATATCCACGTCTCAGTGTTGTGTGTTAGATACTCATTAACCTAAGAAACATGAGCCTTATCCTTGAAAATTTACCATTTAAGATATGAAACTGACACCAACTATCAGAGAAGGTAACAGTGCTAAAGAAACACTGAATGGGTCACTGAATTCAATAAGACCAAGTAAAATGTTAGTAAACTGGCCCTCAACTAATCATGAGCATCAAGCATCACAGGTTTTTCAAGGCTGGAAATTGCATTTGGAATAAGCAGGTGAAAATGTGGCCAGAGACTCAAAAGAACACTGAGTTCTTGGTCTTAAGAGAGGTGCCCAAGTGATGGTGAGTTGTGCCAGAATGCCGATCCAAATCCTGATGGAAACATATGATACTCAAGATGGGCCAAGTTTTATTTTTTAATATCTCAGCTTCCAGTTGGCAACAAAAAACTCTGTGCCAGCTGCTGAGGAAATAATGTGCCGGGAGCTGGCAGCCACTGGCACTTGGAAAACCAACAGGTATGGATGCACAATGGATACTAAGGTTCTGGTGCCTAGAAGGCAGAGGAGGGGGAGGGGAGCAGAAGAACTGTCCCAGCCTATGGTCCAGCAGGGCGGCACTGTGCTAGGCAGCCTTCTTATAATTAATTGGAAGAAAAGAAGAGCAACTCAGAGTCAGCTCCAGCCATGCTGGATAAAGCGAATGTAGGAGCTGTACTCCTCATCAAGTAGGTGTTGGACTACATTCCCCGACATCTGGCAAAAGAACAATGGTAAGCATCTGGAAAATGCAAAGAACACTTTCCTGCCACATTAACATAGCTTTTGGGACATAGCAAGCTGATTCTGAGGTTATGACTGGAGTCAGAAAGATGCAGAAGTGGGGTAGAGGGCATAAGGATGTCTCGGCTCAGACTGTCATAACAAAATATCACAGACTGAGTGGCTTAAACAACAGAAATTTATTTTCTCACAGTTCTGAAAGATGGAAGTTCAAAATCAGGGGTCAGCATGGTTTCATTCTGGTGAGAGCTCCCTTCCTGGCTTGCAGACATCTATCTTATTGCTGTTTCTTCACATGACTGAGAGAGAGAGAGAGAGAGAGAGAGAGAGAGAGAGGAAGAGGAAGAAGAAGGAAGAAGAAGAAGAAGGAGGAGGAGGAGGAGGAAGAGGAGGAGAAAAGGGAAGGGAAGGGAAGGGAAGGG
>NW_011914122.1:0-1985 GCF_000151845.1 Pteropus vampyrus | reverse complement strand
GCTCAGGGCAACCAGAGGAGGCAGGACCTAAGGAGAGAGAGGATCCTGTGTCCCCACCGCCACCTGGAGAGTGGGGTTGGATGGGGCACAGAGACAGAGGCAGACAGAGACAAAGAGAGACACATAGGTGGGGAGACACAGAGAGAAACCCAAAGAGAGCCAGAGACCCTCAGAGCCAGAGAAGGAGCGAGCTGAGCCAGGGAGAGACGCAGAGAGAGATGGAGACGGGGTGGGGAAGCGGTGGGGGAGCAGCGAAGACTCAGAGACAGTGCTGGAGCGGGCAGGGACATCGTCCAGACAGACAGAGAGGAACTGGGATGGGCAGGGGGAGGTGGTCCGGGTGTGGGGTTCCCAAGGGCCCCCAGCGTTCTGGACCCTTGCCAGCCCCACTGGGCCTGCACCTGCACAGGGCCTCACCTCCCGCCGCTGTTTCCCCAGCGAGTCCTGCGTGAGCCACATCAGCCGTGGGGCCTCCAAGTCCTCTGCCTCAGAGGGAGGCACCAGCACTTCCGTAGAGGTGACGTCCCAGCCCCCAGCCTGTGGCTTTCCCTGCAAGGCTTTCCCCCAGCTGGTGTCTGCCCAGGGAGCAGGTGCTGTGGGCTGGCCCAGGCTCAGGGGGGTCACTGGGGAGCCAACAGCCCCACCTGGAGGGGGAGCTGCTGGGCTAGTCACTGGGGGCCCAGGGACTTGGTCGGGGCTGGCCAAAGCTACAGACTTTTGTACGAACCCCCTAAGATCCTTCTAGAAAAATTGAGGGGAGGACATAAAGAAGGGGGCCCTTTCTGTCCTTACACGTGAGGACATTCTGCTGCTGAAACACCCTCTGTGGCTCCCTGCTGCCTCTCCGATTTCCTAATGCCTCGCCCTGGACATCCCCTTTCTGCCCAGACGGCCCATCAAAGGAAACTGAAACACAGAACAATTAAGTAACCTGTCCCCAGGGGAAAGTGATGTCAAATCTTTAACTACGGTATGAGTCTTCCGAGTGGACATCAGCAAGCGGAGATGGAAGGTATTCTAGGCAGAGGGAACAGCACATGCAAAGGCTGTAAGGGTCAACCTGGACATGTTGGGGGAATCCCAGAGGGTAGGTGGAGGGATGTGGTCAGAGCTGCTTGTAAGAAAGATGCCACACGTGGCCTGGGGTGAACAGACTGCTGGGGGAGGATGGGGGCCTGGAGGCGGGGAAGAGCCTGAGACCTGCTTCACATCCTGTAGAGGGCCTCAGGCCCACTGGATTTGAGGCAGATTCACCTGCGATGGAGTTGAGCAGGCCTCAGTTAGGGAACAGCGGCTTCTGGTGGCCGCGGTGTGGAGCTGCACCCTCCTTCACGGGTTCATTCCGCAGGTATACACGGCCATCTCTGCGCGTTACATGTGTATGAAAATATTTAAAGATTTTTAAATTTATCTTTAATAATAATAATAAAATTAAACAAATAACATTAATTCCCAGAAATAATTACATATACTGAATTTTCGATTAATGTCTGATATAATATTTTATGTAAATGATTGTTCAACAACTACATAAAACTGAAATATCTACAAACAGTACAATTTGGGAAGCCACTAAGTTGTACCACTGATGGGACATCTTATTTTCTCGATCCATTCTTCTTTTTAATTTTAATTTTATTTTTCGATTAGAGTTGACATTCAATGTTATTTTATATTAGTTTCAGGTGTACGACATAGTAGTTAGACATTTATATAATTTACAAAGTGATCCCCCTGGTTAGTCTAGTACCCACTGGCACTATACATAGTTTTTACAACATTATTGACTATATTCCCTATGCTGTACTTCACATCCCCATGACTATTTCGTAACTACCAACGTGTACTTCATAATCCCTTTACCTTTTTCACCCAGTCCCCTAACTCCCATCCCATCTGGCAATTGTCAGTTTGTTTTCTGTATCTATGAGTCTGTTTTCTTGTTCTGGTTCTTGTTCTTCTTGTTCTTGTTCTTCTTCGTATTA
>NW_011914121.1:0-1756 GCF_000151845.1 Pteropus vampyrus | reverse complement strand
AGCTATTAGGTACAGAATGTGGATCCTCTAAATGTTTTAGATTTAGAAGTGAATGGTTGATTAGACCATTAAGAGAAGAAAATGGCAAGTCATACACAGGTACGATACGTATTTGCTTCATCAGAAGAGACCTTGTTAATAAGGTAATGCAGGTGAGTTCTTCCCAAGAGAGGGTGGAATATAGGTAAAGTATACTTCTAGCCCTCACCATCACCTCTGCACACAGCAATTTCACATTTCCCAAGCCTCCTCACCCCCCCATAGTTCAAAGACCCTTATTGGACGGTACTTCTAAAGTAGCACTATCCAATATTGATATAACAGAAGTTACAAAGGCAAGCCATATATGTAATTTTAACTGTTCTAGTAGCTATATTTTTTTTAAAAAGTTATAAGAAACAGGTGAAATTAGTTTTAATATACTTTATTTAACCCAATATATCCGAAATTGATCAATTCAACATGCAATAACTATATAAGCAGGTATTAATCAGGTATGTCGCATTTGTTTTCTCATACTACATTTTCAAAATCCAGCATCTATTTTACATATCAACTCAGACTGGCTACATTTTAAGTGCTCAATAGCCCCATATGGCTAATGGCTACCATATTGGACAGCTCAGCTCTGGAGACTTACCAGTCTTCATTTTCAGACCTCTTGCCAGATCTCTCAGGTCACTGCTTCCTTCAAAGGCTAGTCCAATAAACTGATTCATCCTGATGCTGCTGTTTTCTACATCAGCCCTCCCAGGTGATATTTTATCTTAGAGAGGGAATTGTCACATTCCAAGGCAGCTTATTGAGAGAGACCACGTGGGCAGGGAGAATCTGTCTGACTTTCACACCAGACTGAGTGAGTGGAAGCCTATGTGGGAAATTCCTGTTACACTCTGAAACCTTCCCCACTCTCCCCAGCCTTGCAACAGGTTGTGCTTCCAATGTGGTTTTGGAGGCATTGGTGGGTATTAAGTCTGCATGGCTCTCTGTGTTCATAAGATCCTCCTAGGACTGCTGGGCCTGCAATTGGCACGAAGATGACCTTGAAGCACCCAGGAGGCCTAGTGTCACATAAACCTGTTCAGCTCTTCCCTCTCTGAACAGCTGGTCAGTGCTACCCTCTGGCTACCTTCTTGGTCCATGCCTGATCTCCATGCTTTATAAACTAGCTATGGAAATTCCTAAAGGCTCTGGAACTAAGGTCTGAAAAGGAATGATCTCTATACAAGGTCAAGGGAGTAGAAGCTTACTTATCTGAAGCAAGTGCTTAACATGCTGCCTTGGGCTACTGCATTAGAGAAGGAAGGTGACCAGACTGTAGGACTGGGTACTGATTTGACAGACCACTGCAGGAGGATTTGTGGCTGGGGTTCTGCATATAATGATTTAAAAGGAAGGTTGAAAAACATGAGAGTGTTTCAGAGAAGACACATTGGTCCAAAGGCAGAATCCTTTAAAGTAGGCTGTTTATATAGGGCTGTGCTTGCTTGAATTTGACCCGTTGCTGGGCCACTCACAAGGTGGTTGGCCTTGGGCAAATTATTTGATTTCCTAAGTCTTGGTTTCTCTAGGTAATCTGGGATTATAAAAATAACCTTAGAAGATTGTTACACAGATGAACTTAACTGGGTGTCTGCCCTAGAGTGTTTAATAAAGTATGGCTATTGAAAAAAATAGATAGATAGATAGATAGATAGATCGATAGATAGATAGATCGATAGATAGACAGACAGACAGACAGACAGACAGACAGACA
>NW_011914120.1:0-6464 GCF_000151845.1 Pteropus vampyrus | reverse complement strand
TTTTTAATTCACTTCTAGCGAATGCTCAAAAATTATTAGTTAAACCAACCACATAAAAAGTCATTATTCTTTAGTATATCTCCATAGTGTAAATGATTTATACATTAATTTTTCATTCTTTGTCCATAAATTTCTGACACAATTCTTTCCCTGGTCAGCCAATGCAAAACATCGGAAACGGGTATCGTAATACAATGTATTCAGATAAAGCTGAAAACGGATGGGACCGTGCAGCTTGAATTTCATTAGTTTTACCATTTTTATAGTATTATTCGATATGAAATTCAGATCTATAGCTAAACTTGCTCGTCGGAGGGCTTCTCTGCGAATAAAAGATGGTATTACTTGTATCTCATGATTTTCAGCATAAAGTCTTGACGTACAGCTCTGCTTCTCCTTGTCTCTGCAGCTGTACCGTCTGTGCACAGACTCGTGTAGTTTCCATAGTATTTGTTTTAATGTTTCCGTTTGTCACTCTGATTATGGTATCACCTGTGGTTTGTTTCGGTACCTCTTTGCAAAACAGATAAGATTCTTCCGAGCCTTGTTCTTCGGGGATTCTAACCAATGCAATGACTGGACACAGTCACTACTATCTGTGGATTCATCGACCTGCAGTGGAGACCTTTGGATTCAGGAATTTGCCCGTGTGCCTTCTGAAACGCTACGACGCACCTACGAATAGCAGTATTCAAAAGGGTTTCCTTTTCTATTTCCTTTCTTGATGAGTCTCAAACACAGAGCTGATGATTTCTAGGCAGCCAGGTAAAATGAGCCATTATGCAATTGTATGAGGTACTTTGGCCTTGAGTTATTCATCACCTGAACTTATATCTAGCTTCTTCGGTTTGATCCAATAACCTCGTAACTGATTTTTTAGTTATTTGTTTCTTATTATGCACTTGGAGATACTTAGAACATTAGTTTTGGTTTGTTTTTAACCTGGTTAAGGTGGATGTTTTGCAATAACATGCAGACATAGTTTGCTTGGCATCATTTCTTCATTTGCTATCTTTCCTTTATTTTTAATTTTAACAAAATATACATAACATAAAATTTATCAGCTTAACCGTTTTAAGTGTACAGTTCAGTAGCATTAAGTGTATTCACATTGTTTTGCCACCAGCGTCCAGACTTTTTCATCTTGCAGAACTGAAGCTCCATATGCATGAAACAATTCCCCATTTTCTCCTGCTCCCAGCCGCTGGGAACCACCATTCTATTTTCTGTGGAGTTCTTGGAGCTCTTATCAAGGATTAGTTGACCATATATGTGTGGGTTTATTTCTGGACTCTCAATGCTATTCCATTGGTTTCTGTGTCTGTTTTTATGCCAGTCCCGTGCTGTTTCGATTACTATAGCTCATAATATAATGCGAAATCAAGAAGAGTGATATGTCCAGCTTTGTTCTTCTTTCTCAGGATTGCTTTGACTATTCGGACTCTTTTGTGGTTCTATACAGTCAACATACAAAAATCAGTTGCATTTCTAAACACTAATAATGAACTACCAGAAACAGAAATTAGGAAAACAATCCCATCCCATTTACAACAGCATCAAAAACAATAAAATCCTTAGGAATAAATTTAACCAAGAAGGTGAAAGAGCTGTATGTTGAGAACTACAAGACATTGATTAAAAAAAAAAAAAAAAAATGAAGACAAATGAAAAGATAGCCCCTGTTCTTAATTAGAAGAATTAATACTGTTAAAATGTCCGTACTACCCAAAGCCATCTTCAGATCCAGTATAACCTCTATCAAAATCCCAATGACATTTCTCACAGAAATAGAAAAACAATCCTAAAGTTTGGAACCACAAAAGATCCCGAATAGTCAAAGCAATCTTGAGAAAGAACAAAGCTGGATACATCACACTTCTTGATTTCAAACTATTTTACAAGCCATAGTAATCAAAACAGCATGGAACTGACATGAAAACAGACACATGGACCAATGGAACAAAATCGAGAGACCAGAAACCATCCGTGCACATACAGTCAACTAATCCTTGACGAGGGCT
Organism: Pteropus vampyrus; assembly: GCF_000151845.1. Lineage (NCBI taxonomy): Eukaryota > Metazoa > Chordata > Mammalia > Chiroptera > Pteropodidae > Pteropus > Pteropus vampyrus. The sequence goes on along the minus strand of NW_011914120.1, from coordinate 4,443 downwards.
CCAAGAACTCCACTGGAGCCCATGCCGATGGATGCTACGGGGTCCTCTGCCGGGAAAACTGTGGGAAGTCTGAGGCTATCATGGGGGCTGTTGAGGTCCCCAGAGACAAAGAGAGCGGGGACCACAGTGGCATCTGCCACACAGCTGGTGCTGACAGTGTCCCCTCACGACTTTGCTTTCCAGCCGTCTCTGCTGAGCCGCTCTCCCCAGCCAGGCTTTGCGTGTAGTTGTTCTGCATCGTCTACTCCACTGTGTTACTGCAGCCTCTGCACGGCCTCGTTAGCTTTCCAGGGCTATTTTTATCTGTGGATAGCATATATATATATATATATATTTTTTTTCCACGAATGAAGTCTAGTATCTCTTACTCCTCCATCTTGCTTATGTCATTCCCTCATTTGCCCATTTTTAAAAATCGGGTTGGTTATTTTGTTGTTCTTATTGAGTCGTGAGAGTTTTTTATATACTCTGGGTATTCGCCTCTTAACAGGTATACGTTTTACCGTTTCTCCTGTTCTGTAGATTGTGTCTTTCGGTGCAGAGAAGTTTTTAATTTTAATGCAGTCCCATTTATCTATTTTCACTTTTATTGCCTGTGCTTTTGGCGCCGTTGCTTCCTTTCGATAACTTGTTCATGCCAGTAGAATTACAAGGTTGAGGAAGAAACGGATTATCATGTACTTTAATCCACAGTTGTGGTAATTCACATTTTAGAGCCCAGTTTCTGACTTTAACAGTTTTGTGTTTAAACTACAGTTTTTCTCGCAAATCTGATGGCCTTTGTTGTGTCTGCAATGCATGGGCATCGTGATTAGACAGCTCTGTATTAAAGGTCTGAAAAATCCTGAAGGAAAGAAACAGATTTAACTTTGTTTAACCAGGTGAACCAGGCTTAACCCAGACTTTTCCAAATCCATTTATCATTTTGCAGAACCTTGCACAAATTACTAAAGTTTCATAAAAGACGGTTGGATAAAATCTGGATTGGTTGATTTTTCAACATTCTCAAGCGTAGAAATGGCCCTTTGTTGTAACAACATTAAGAAAAAATTCTGACTTAAACCTGTGCCTAGTCTCTAGCTCCGGCTGATGTGCAGCATGCTATGCCACACGTACCGTTGGTGACCAATAAGGACACTGAGTTTAGTGGTCGTATCAATCAGCCTTTGCCACAACGACTGCTTCATCACACACAAAATATTTATCTTTATTAATCCAAATGCACACAAGAGGCTTTTGGGTCAGAGACAAATTTCTTATTATACTCACAGCAAGGTGATCACCAGCCAGAATAAAATTGCAGGTTGGGCCTCCGCGGCTGGCCACCCCACAGAGTGACACCCTGAGGGCCAGATGGAGTGAGCTCCGTGCTAGCGCCATTCTCTGCGCAGGAAGGGGAGCCAGCTTTCTCAGCTTCCCCTCCGACAGGGTCTCTGTGGAGTCTCGATGGCAGCATCCTGACCCATCCTTCAGCGTGTAAATAAATCTCTCAGGGGAAGAGATAAGCCCGGTGTCTCCAGTTTTACAACTCAGAAGTGTCTCCAAACTCCCAGACCTCATCCTCTCTTGAAATGTGCACATACCTCCAGAGTTAGGTAAATCTTTCTAGAATTCTCTCTCAGCATCTAATGAGTTGTAAATTGCCTTCCAGGGCTTGCTTTTCGCCCAGGAAGCAAATCTCAGTGAAATTTGTTTACAAAGCACTAACTGTGCAGAACATAAAAATAGTTTCTCTACAATCACATACCACCCCAAACCTAGCAACTTTAAAAAACAATTTATTATTTCTTGCCAATTTACCTGTCAGATGGGTGGTTCTGCCGATCTGGGCCAGGCCAAGCTCATCTCAGTGAAGCTCATTCACGTACCTGTGCTCACCTGGCAGGTAGGCCGGCAGCAGCCTCAGCTGGGATGGTCTAGGCCAGGGGTCCCAATCCCTGAGCCTCAGACTGGTACTGGTCTGGTCCGTGGCCTGTTAGGAACCGGGCCGCACAGCAGTAGGTAAGCAGCGAGCAAGCGAAGCTTCATCTGTATTTGCAGCCGCTCCCCAGCGCCAGCATCACCGCCTCAGCTCCACCTCAGATCATCAGGCATTAGATTATTATGGGAGCCCCGGTCCCTGGGCCAGAAAGGTCGGGGACTGCTGGTCTAGGCTCTGCTCCGTGGGCCTGTCATACTCTAGCAGTCCAGCCCCTCCATATTTTCATAGCAAATGCAGGGACCTGCTTGAGACAGAGTAAAAATCCACAGAGCCTCTTGAGGCCTAGGCTTGGGCTTGGCACACTGTCACTTCTGCCACATGTTGTCAGTCATGGTAAGTCACGATGGCAGCGCCGACCCAAGGGGTGGAGAAACGGGCTCCAGCTCTTGATGAGAAGGGCCGCGAGGCGGTGGGTGCGGGGAGGGGTGGAGAACTGGAGCCCTGTTTGCTGTCCTTCCACAGTGGCTTCCTGGTGAGAAACCAGCTGCCCAACTTCAAAGCGGCGACTCTGCCCTGATTTCCATAATCCAGACGGGAAACAGCAGCCCATTCCTCTAGAGACTCAGCGGAGCCTGACCCCCTGACCTGTAGGCATGGGGTAGATTACACTGCGTGCATGCCTCCCCCCCACCAACAACGTTCCTCCATATAATCACACTTCTTTCTCTCAATGTCTGTGCTGTTGAAAAAAGATTAAAATGAACGTTGAGGATAGTCCTGAAAGGGGGGAAAAAAAGGATCAAAATTCAGCAAGTAGCAGGAGAGATGAGTGACGCAGGAGGGGGTGGGGTGGCCCCAGGCCCCGGCCTGATGGGCCTCCAGGCGAGAGGGCACGTGGAGGCCGAGGCCAGAGGTCTAAATATGGAAAAGTGCTGAATCCGGCAAAAGCATGAAGTGAAATACGTTTTAACCTCCTACCTTGATAAATGTACCGTCAAAATAGCCCGTTGGCCAAATTTGGATTTAAAACGCTTGCAAAGACATCCTTGGAGGTCTGTGCTGGGAGCACGGGAAGAGCTGGCCTCTGGCCCGCGGTCTGCCCACTTTTTTGTTCCCTTCTGTCTCCGATCTGTGCTGCAAGGGGTCTTGAAGGCTAGTGCATTCACACGTGTGTGCACACACATGAGGGGACCCTTGTGAAAACGTGCAAGCTCTGTCCACGCCCTCTGTACACAGCTGTCCACCCTTTCGACAGCTCAGATCTGGGGATGTTTTACAAGTGGGCTGAGGTCATCTGGGCAAGCGAGTGTAGGGTCCTAGGCCCTGGGAGTGTGGTCGAGGTGGCAGTGATGGTGGCACAGGCTTTGGGTGGGCTCCCTGTCCTGTGTGTGGTGTGGCTGGAGGGCAGCGGAGAGGGAGCCTCTCACCACAGGGTTTAGAGCCCTGGCCCCCCTTACCTGGTCTCGGGGTGGTTCCATGGGGGCCAGCTGGTGAGCTTGGTGATTCAGAGCTCATTTTAAAGAAGATCAATCTCAGAGCCTTTTAAACTCACTTCACCTTTCCCTGAAGACTATTGGCTGTAAGTCCCAGTCTAATGACTCATTATGGCAGCAATGGGGGTTGGAGAAGGAAGGACAGCAAAGCAGAAGCCGGGAAGGATCCCCTGAGTCAGAGGACCCCAGCGGTGGCTGAGGCGTCAGCAGCAGCAGGCTGGCCTCAGCCAGGTGAAGCTCTGGGGTCTTGCCAGAGCCCCTCACCCTCTGGAACATTCCTACGTGGCCCACACACTCGCCGCAGAAAATACAGCCATTCCCAGCAAACCAATATGCCATGATCAAACCATGGACCTCGTGTCCAGGCAGGGAATTTCACTCGCCTGTTCATAGCAGCTGTATTTATAATAGCCAGAGACCGAAAACAGCTCAAATGTCCATCGACAGGTGAACGGACAGACAAATCGTGATCGACAGACATACAGACAACGGACTCCCAGTCAGCCATAGCCGTGAGTAGAACATCAACGCACACAACACCGTGGATAGATCTCAATTATGCCGAGTGAAAAAAACTCAGACAAAAAGAGTACGTACTGGACGATTCCATTTCTATAGAAGTCTAGAGAAAGCGAACTAATCTATAGTGACAGAAAGCAGATTAGTGGTTGCCTGAGGATGGGGAGGGCGGGGAGAGGAGGGGGGGCATCTTTCTGGGGGCGATGGGTATATTCATTATCTCGATTATTGCGATGGTTTCACGGTTGTATACATATGTCAAAACGTATCAAATTGTATACTTCGAGTAAGTGCGATTCGTCATGTGTCATTCATACCCCAAGGAGGCTGTTCAAAAATGAGCCATGTACCCCACACACCCTTCCCTTAGAGGTGATCGTGACCTCTTTGATAGGAAGAATATGACATCATCATACCTGGTCTCAACTGCGTTCTTCTGAATAGACGTTCGAGAGAGGCTTGGACACCAGGCGGTAGGTAGCATTTCCGCCCCCTGGGTTGAAGGAACAG
>NW_011914119.1:0-1960 GCF_000151845.1 Pteropus vampyrus | reverse complement strand
TCTTCTGCCCAATTTTTAATCAGATTGTTTTTTTGCTATTGTCGAATGAGTTCTTTATGTATTTTGAATATTAATCCCTTATCGGATATATGATTTGAAAATATTTTCTTTCATTCCATAGGTTGCCTTTTCATTTTGCTGATGTAGTTTCACTTGTTTATTTTTGTTTCTATTGCATTTGCTTTTAGTGTCATAGACAAAATAATTACTACCAAGACTGATGTCCAAGAGATTACTGCCTGTGTTATTTTCCCCCAGAACTTTTATGGTTTATGTTCAAGTATTTAATCCATGAGTTGATTTTTGTGTATGGTGTAAAATAGGGGTCCAGTTTCATCCTTTTGCATGTGGCTCTCCGGTTTTCTCAACATCATTAATTAAACAGACTGTTCTTTTCCCTTTGTATATTTTTGGCTCCTTTGTCATAAATTATTTGACCATATGTTTGGGGGTTTATTTCTGAGCTCTCTATTCTGTTCCATTGACCTCTGCATCTCCTTTTATGTCAATACCATACTGTTTTGATTACTATAGCTTTGTAATACAGTTTGAAATCAGAAGGTGTTGAGCCTCCAGATCAGTTCTTTTTTCTCAGGATTGCTTTGGCTGTTTGGGGTCTTTTGTGGTTTCATACAAATTTTAGAATCATTTGTTCTATTTTTGTGAACAATGTCATGGGAATTTTGATACAGATTGCATTGAATCTATAAATTGCTTCAGGTAGTGTGGACATTTTAACAGTATTAATCCTTCCAATCCATGAGTGTACATTTCTTTACATTTATTTGTGTCTTCTTCAATTTCTTTCATCATTGTCTTATAGTTTTCCATATACAGTGTACCTCCCTGGTTAAATTTATTCCTAATATTTAATCTTTTTGATACAATTGTAAATGGTATTATTTTTTGAATCTCTCTTTCTGATAGTTCATTGTTAGTGTATAGAAACAACTGATATTTGTACATAATTTAGTATCCTTCAACTTGATTCCCTTTTCTGTATATCATCACCAACACTTGTTATTTATTTACTTTTTGATAATAGTCATTCTGAGACGTGTGAGGTGATATCTCATTGTGGCTTTGATTTACATTTCCCTGATGTTTAGTAATGTCAAGTATCTTTTTGTGTGTCTCTGGGCCATCTGCATGTCTTCTTTCCAAAAAAGTATTGCTAAGGCTGATGTCAAAGAGTTTACTGCCTATGTTTTCTTCTAGGAATTTTATGGTTTCAAGTCTTAAATTTAAATCTTTTATGCATTTTGAGTTTATTTTGTGTATGGTATAAGAAAATGGTCAAATTTTATTTTTAACATGTATTTGTCCAGTTTTTCCAACACCATTTATTGAAGAGACTGGTTTTTTTTTTCCTTCATTGTATATTCTTGCCTCCTTTGTTGTAGATTAACTGAACATATAATTATGAGTTTATTTTTGGGTTCTCTATTCCATTCTAATGATCTCTAAGTCTATTTTTGTGCCAGTAACATACTGCTTTGATAACTGTAGATTTGTAGTGTAGTTTGAAATCAAGGATAACCTCCAACTTTGTTCTTTCTCAGAATGGCTTCAGCTATTTGGGATCTTTTGTAATTTCATATAAATTTTTAGGATTATTTCTTCTTGTTTTGTAAAAAAGGCCATTGTTACTTTGATAAAGATTGCACTGAATCTGTAGATTGCTTTGGGTAGATAGTATGGACATTTTAACAATATTAATTCTTCCAATCCATGAGCATGATATATCCTTCCATTTATTTGTGTCCTATTTAATTTTTTTCATCAATGTCTTATAGTTTTCAGAGTATGGGTCTTTTACCTCCTTCGTTAAATTTATTCTTAGGTATCATTCTTTTCAATGCAATTGTAAATGGAATTGTTTTCTTAATTTCTCTTTCTGATAGTTTGTTATTATTGTACAGAAACACAGCAGATTTTTTCTTTTAGTTTAGTATTTTGT
>NW_011914118.1:0-2176 GCF_000151845.1 Pteropus vampyrus | reverse complement strand
GAGTGTTCACTCTGGAGCATCAACTGAACGTTGCCTTTCAGTATAGTTATGCTTCAATAAACACAATTTTCCGAAAGGACGAGCCAGCCCTGTATAAATGGCTCTAGAATGACCTCCGAGACATACTGTTCAATTGAAAAGCTAGGGCGGTGTGTACGAGGCACGCGCAGTGCTGTGCCCAGCCCTGCCCTTGCCAGGTCTGGCTTCCTATCCCCCAGCTGCTGAGAATGCTCCCCACACCCAGCCCGTCGCTGCCCCTTCCCCAAGAATGAGGAACCAGAGCCACTCGGTCCACGAGAGGGGCCGCTTCCTCCCTCATCGTGCCACCGCACGACGGCCAGCAGCTGGTGACTCACTAACGCGGCACACCAGAGGCCACCCGCTTAACCGCGAGACGGGGCGGCTCTGCTCCAGGTTGGACTCCGGCGCTCTCCCGGGGACCGTGTCGCTGCTTAGTTTCGCCTCCCCACACTGTCTGGCCTCCGTCTGGCCCTTCCCCCCCCCCGAGCACGTCCCAGTGAGCGGCGGTCACAAAGCTCACGCTCAGGTTTGCTTCCAGAAGTCCGGCCTGAACCAGCTGGTATAAGAGGCTGGACGCTTCGGGTGGAACTTGGGCGTAGGTCACCCGCCAGCCAGACGGCAGTGGGGACCCCTCACTGAGGAGTGTTCTCTATCATGCTGTAGCAGTGTGACGCGGGGTTTGCTGTCTCTGGAAGAGATGGTTACGGTCGGGGCTGTGGGACTGGGTGGCTGTTATTAAGAGCGCGTTGACAGTTTCAGATGCGGCTCTCAACCATCTGCAGCCCAGGATGACAGTCGGCCAGCCTCCCCTGGCCTCTCCTGCAGGTACGGGACCTGATCTTGAGGAGTGGCGGGGCTAAAACGAAGTCTGAACTCTCAGCCCAGGCGACTGGCCAAACCAATCAGGGCCCTGATGGGAAGCGCAGAGCACAAGGCTTGAGATGGGGATGTCCGCGCATGTGTACCCCGGAACCACGCACCCCAATTCCCAGGGCCTGCAAAATGACCTGCTCCCTCCCCCTGCGAGACAGAGGGTCCCCCGCCCCACGCCTTGCTTGAAGACTACGTGGCGGTCTCAAACAAGACCAGTGCTTAGAAGACAATGCTTGTCCTACAAAGGGCCTGCCCTCCCTTCCCTCCTGGCCACCAGAGCAAAATTGGGGTCACCTCTCTGTATCACTCAACCGGGGCCCGCTGGCCTGCTAAGAGAGGAGGGACCAGGCTGACACACGCACTGGCAGAATCTAGAAGCGTGTGTGACGTGGGTCCTGAGCGTGCTGGATGGAGGGGTGTGGAAGATAAAGCTGGGGGAGGGAGACCCTGTTGCTACGGGGACATCCTCTCACGGGACACAGAATTAACACCTGGGCAACGGCCCTGGGTCTAACACGCGCTGCGGGGAGGGGGCCTCTCGGGAGCTTAGAAAAGACCAGACTGCACGGCTCCGGAACTGGCACAGCAGGCTTCGTAAGAAAAGATCCGCAGGCTCAGAGGGGGAGGCCTGCTACAGTGGGTCTCCCACACAGAACCCCGCTAGTGGCCCTGTCCTTGGGGGGGGGGCGGTCCGGGAGATGCTCCTCCTGGCCATAGGGTGAGCGCCCCCAGGCGGGGATTGTGTTTGTCTTTGTATCCCTAGTGACGAAGGCTGTCCTGGAATAAAACAGATGATCAATAACATGTAAAGCAAATGAGGAATGACTAAAAGCGCCAATCAATCGATGATGTGTGTAAGGGGAGGGGGCAGATCGTGGCCTAATGATCACCAAAGAAAACTGTCTTCTCCACTCATACAGAAACCAAATCAAGATAAGAACAGAGAGGAAGAAGGAACAATCTCCGCCTCCTCCTCCTTCCTTCTCCCAGTGCGGTTTTGCAGTCTGGACTGGCTTTGAGACTCTTACACAGCGAAGGTGACCCGCGAGGCGAACGGCTACCAAAACCCGTGGCCGTCCCCGTTCGTCTCTTCCCCCAGAGACGCCCTTTCCTTTCTCATAATTTCGGGTTACACTGCAACCCCTTCCTACCACTCTCACCCGTCCAGCTCTACCCTGGAGTTGCGGACAGATGCAACCGTGATGACGCCTGTCTCACATCTCAGAGCAACGTGGTCGACCTAACACGCGACGTCCCGCCTCGCTGACCTCAGCCAGCGCGG
>NW_011914117.1:0-1681 GCF_000151845.1 Pteropus vampyrus | reverse complement strand
GGCCTAACATCCAAAATATACAAAGAAGTCATATGACTCAATAACAACAAAAAACTAAACTATCAGTCAAAAAATGAGCAGAAGACCTGAACAGACAGTTCTCCCTGGAGGATATACAAATGGCCAACAAATATATGAAAAGATGCTCAATATCACTAGCTATTAGAGAAGTGCAAATAAAGACCACAAAGAGATATCATCTCGGACCTGTTAGAATAACTATAATCAACAGGACAAGTAATAACAAACGTTGCAGAGGATGCAGAGAAATAGGAACCCTCATACACTGCTGGTGGGACTGCAAATTGATACGGTCACTATGGGAAACAATATGGAGTTGCCTCAAAAAACTAAGAATTCATCTACCATATGATCCAGCAATCCCTCTACTAGGTTTCCAAAGACTTGAAAACACATATCCAAAATGATATTTGCTCACTGATGTTCACAGCAGCATTATTCACAGTGGCCAAGACATGGAAGCAACTGAAATGTCCTATGATAGATGATTGGCTAAAGAAGCTGTGGCACATATATACAATGGAATATCACTCAGCCATAAAGAGATGAAATACTGCCATTTGTGACAACATGGATAGACCTCGAGATAAACATGCTAAGTGAAATACCCAGACTGAAAGAGTTGAAAATCACATGATATCCCTTATATGTGGGATATAAACCTAAAACCAACAAATGAACAGGACAAACAGAGACTCAGGGACATAGATAATGGAGTAGTGGTTACCAGAGGGTAGGGGGTGGGGGAGGAGGGGAGAGGTAGACAGGGTAAAGTGGGTCAAAGAAAGAGGGGTAGGGGGATGGTGAAGTGGGTAAAGTGGATCAAATATATGGTAGCTGAAGGAAACTGGACTTTGGGTGGTAATCACACAATAGAATATATAGATGTCAAATTATAATATACACCTGAAAAATATATAATTGTATTAACCAGTGTTACCCCAATAAACTTAAAAAAAAAAAAAAAGAAGACCAGAGGGAAAACCCACAAAAGCCAACCAAAATAAAGATACAGAATCACAAGAACAAGGCAATGGAAACACCGAGCCACCAGAAAGCAAAAGAAAAAATGGCTATAAGAAAGCTTCATATTTCAATAATTACCCTAAATGGAAATGTATTGAACTCATCAATAAAAACGCACAGAGTTGCACAATGGATCAGAAAACAAAACCGAACCATATGTTGCCTTCAGAGGACACATCTCAGCTCTAAAGACAAATATAGTCTCAAAGGGAAAGGGTGGGAAATGATATTTCAAGCAAATGGCATTCAGAGAAAAGCGGGAGTAGTGGTACTAGTATCAAATGAAATAGACTTCAAAACAAAAAAGGTAAAGAAAGGGGGACGGCTCCACAATGTAGTGGTTAGCACGTCTGCTTTACACACAGAAGGTCCTAGGTTCATGCCCCAGGTGGAGCCACGGACCATACCGTGGGTGCGCCAGGCACCCCGGGGGCGCCAGGCCCTGGGTGCATTCTGCGAGCATGTGGGAAGAGACATCCTGCCTTCAGAAATCCAGTTCTTAAGGGGAAATGGCAACATCCATAGGCCAGGATTGTAACGGCGGTGGGGGTGAGGAGGATATTAAAGAGAGGAAAAAAATGTGAAGAAAGATACTGAGAGACATTTCATAATGATTAAGGGAACCATGCACCAA
>NW_011914116.1:0-3212 GCF_000151845.1 Pteropus vampyrus | reverse complement strand
CCTACCACCCGTTGCCCTGTTGGTACCTTTACACCCCATAGGGCTATTTGTTTCAAGGAAGCAGGGACCTCGGCCATCACCCACTGCAGTGCTAAGCACAGAGCAGGAGCTCAAGAAATATTTGTTTTCTGAATGAACGAGTACACAGAGAGAGGATTTCCTAGAAGGCAGAATATCATCTTCCTGAGGCCAGAACAAGAGCCTCTCTGCATAGACACTGTCCATTTGTGATTGCAGCCAGCCTGGCCACCTCCTCCTCCAGGGGCTCTAGTGCCAAGCCCCAAACCATTTCTGTCTCTTTTTAATTTGTTTTCTTAAATAGGTTCACGATGGTACAGGGTGCACAAACGGGTGTACACTGATGCATCTCCTCCCCTGTGCTGCCCTCCTCTTTGTGGTACATGCCCAAGGGAAAGCCCGCAGCCTGAATTTTCAGGCCCTTGGAGCCACAGGGACCGCTCCCTTTTGGAAGGGAGGCCTTAGCTCTGGCATTAGTGGCCATGCTCTATAGCTAGGTTGAGGCAGAAGCAATGGATGGGGTGAAGGCAGAGCAGAGATGGGCCAGGATGATTCATCCTAGAGTGGACGATTCCCAGGCTCCAGGACAGCTGGGGAACACCCTGCAGAAAGAAAGGACAGTGCCTGCTGTCCCACATTACAGGGTCTCTGCAGATCCTCCTTGCCAAACTCCAGAGAGAAAGGATGGGGGGAGGCCAAGGCCCTCAGGGGGGAGCGTCTCACTCCAGGGGCAGGGGGGTGGGGCCTGGAGAACAGACATCCCCAACCTCATTCTGCCAGTTCTAGCTCTAAACCTTCCCTAAGAGGGTTGCAAAGGTGATAAAAATGTCAGCTACAGTCCCTCTCTGCCCAGACTGATCAATCCAGGTAATACTAGATTGTCAGGAAAACCCGAAAGGGAGCTGTGACGGAGCCATGGGAAAGAGGCACAGCCAGTTCCCTGATTCCAGGAGGCTCTCCTGCCTTGTTTTTCGTTGTTGTTTTTGTGGTTCTTTTTTAATGCTGGGTTGACAGCTCCATTTTTGAGTCACTACTGAATTGCAAAAAGTGGGGAGAAGCAAGGTATCTCCCAGTCAAATTTGGCTTCCTATTTCTTACCTTAGGACAGGGAAGGAGTTCACAGCCATTCCCACACCTCCTCCCCTCTCCAGACCTTATTCATTAATCATGGTACCTTGTCTACTAAGCAATGCATGTTCCCACTCAAGATGAAACCTATTTGTCACCTGTGCCCAAAGGTGGCTCTGCTTTAGCCCTACTAACCTCATGAGGTAGGCTACGGGAATGGCGTCCCCTGCAGTTCTGCTGCGTACGACCTGTGCAGCCCTCTGTGGTGGCCCTGCCCGGGTGGAGAGAGATGGCCTTGGAGTCTTCAGAGAAAGGACGGGCGTGGGGGTGGGGGTGAGAGGCTTTGTATACTCTCCCGCCCTGCCTCAACCTTAGGCAGTCCTTTGTCTCTTACGCAGTGGACTTCCCAACAAGACCTCCCTTGAACCCAATTGTCCCATTGCTAACGGCAAGGACACACCCTGTGAAATCCCTTCAGTGGGGAAGAAGTGGGAAAGCTGCAGGCTTTAGAATCCGAATCCCGGCTCCGCCTCTCATTGTCTGTGTGACTTGGGGCAAATAATACTACCTACCTCCCAGTATGGCTGAGAAGACTAGAGGAGATAATGCAGATACAGTGTGGCCACCTAGCCACCACCTGGTACATGGCAAAGTGATGACAGTGGGACCACAAAGAAGAGGACAGTCCCTTCCAGCTCTGATGGCAAAGCCTGGGCAGGGTCCCGCAACCACAGCACTGTTGACGTGCGGGGCCAGATCACTCTTGGCTGTGGGGGCTGTCCTGTGCCGCCCAGAATGTCTAGCAGCGTCCTTGCCCTCCACCCACTAGATGCCAGTCACCCCTCTCCCTTCAGTTATGACAACCAAAAATGTCTCCAGAGATTGCCAAATGCCCCAAGGAAACGACATCGACTCCAGTTGGGAACCACAGGTCTAGGGGGGTCTTGGCTCCCATACCTCCTCTTGCTGCAGGAGGATGGGATGAGGAAGGCAGCAAAGGCTGCGTCCCATCTTGGAAAATGCCACAGTCAGCACTTCTTGCTCTGTCCCTGGAGACCCCTTGTCTTTGCTGGAGGCTTCCTTGTGTTAAGGCTGCAGAAGGCATGGGGGAGTGGGGAAGGAACCGGAGAGGAAAGGGGGAGGGGAAAAAAGAGAGGGAAGGAGAGGGATAAGAGATTGCGGATGGATGGGGAGAGGAGAGCTGCGTGAGGCTGAACGCACCTCTGGCCCCCGGGTCCCTAGTCTCTGAACACACCCAAGATACAGCCTTGGGGTCTCTGGTGGCGGCCATGGTCCTTTGCCCCTTCTCTAAGTGACTCGAGGGAGGTGACTCAGTGGGCTCCATGCCCAGACTTGAAGGGGTGCGGCGTGGGAGGGGAAGGCACCTCGCCTGGTCTCAGCTCTCCCCACCTCTCCCAGACAGTCCACCAGCAGGTCCTGTCCCCCATGCCTCTAAGATGCTCCAGACCCTCACTCCTTCTCCCGACACTGGTTCAGCCACCATCTGTTTGTATCTGGACACCTGGAGTTGCCTGTCTCTTGGCGGGCCTCCCTGTTTCTACCTTTGTTCTTCGTATTCTTTATTATCCGGGAAGCAGAGGCATGACCTACTCACAATGCAAATCAGATCATCTTATCTTCATGCTCAGAGCCCTCCAATGACTTCCTTGGACCTTGGGATCAAATCTGAACCCTTGGCACAAACTTCAAACATATGTGGTTCCCATTTCCCAACTTTTAGGTGAAGTTCCTCGGCCCACTATCCCCAGTCCTGTGTCCTCAGCATTAAGGTGTCTACACAAAGATTCCTTCGTTAGACAGGCCTGCTCCGCTCAAACACTGGCACGTGGTCCTGTTGTGTAGTCTTCGCAGCACTTTTGACCATATCGATTACCTTGTTTCTTTGTTGTCTGCCTCTCTTTGTCTGGAATCTCAATTCATGTAAGTCAGGGACTTTGCCTTCCATTAATTTCCGCATCCCAAGGGCCCATGTGTCTGGCAATAGTAGACGGGGCTCAATATTTATGGAACAGACAAACGAGTGAATGATTAGCTTCGAAAGTCCTTTTCCTTCTTTCAACAGTCTCTTTGTGACTCTTCACGAGCACCTCCATCATTATCATTAT
>NW_011914115.1:0-1201 GCF_000151845.1 Pteropus vampyrus | reverse complement strand
CACACACACACACACACACACAATAAACAAATACAGTAAAGTTTCAGGATACAAAATCATCATATGAAAATTCATAGCTTTCCTATACCCTAACAATAAAATTTTAGAATAAGAACTGAAAAAAAAAATCCTTTTACAATTGCAACAAAAAGAATAAAATACCCAGGAATAAACTTAATGAAGTATGTGAAGGACCTATACATTGAAAACTATAAGACAATATTTTAAAAAAATTGAAAAAGACACAATGAAATGGAAAGATATTTTCGGTTAATGGATTGGAAGAATCAACATAGTTAAACTGGCCATATTACCCAAAGCAATACACAGATTTAATGTAATCCTCATTAAAATACCAATGACATTTTTTAAAGAAATAGAACAAAAAGAGTCATCAGATTTGTATGGAATCACAAAAGACTCCGAATAACCAAAGCAATCCTAAGGAAAAAGATCAAGGCCCAAAATATCACTCTGTATGTCTTCAAATTACACTACAAAGAAACAATAATCAAAACAGTATAGTACTGGCAGAAAACCAAACACACGGACCAACGGAAAAGAATTGAGATCCCAGAAATAAACCTTAGTACGTATGAGCAAATCAAAAACATACAATGAAGAAAAAATTATCTTCAATAAATTGTGCTGGAAAAATTAAAAAGCCACATACAAAAAAATGAAACTACACAGCTCTCTGTCACCATACACAAAAATTAACTCAAAATGGATCAAAGACCTAAATATAAGATCTGAAACAATAACTTTCATACAAGAAAACATTACTACTTACCTCATAGATCTTGGATTTAGAGAGGATTTTATAAATTTGACCTCAAAGTCAAGGGAAGTCAAAACAAAAGTAATTGAATGGACATATATCAGACTAAAAAACTTTTGCTCAGCAAAAGAAACCATCAAGTGTATTAATTATCTTATTATAAAAGAAGTTAATGGTAATGTGATATAGAAAAACGTCAATATATAAAATACTTGAAACTCACAAGTTAAGTGATGTGTTTTAGCCAGTCACATAAATTTTGAGTCTTACTCTAAAAAATTTATTCAAAAGAAAATGTGCAAATTGACACATCTAAGAAAATAAATTTTGATTTGAGAAGAAAATTACATGTAAGAAGCAATGAAACCATGTTACTAAGCTATATCAATGTGCATATATTCATGCACTTGACAGTTATCC
>NW_011914114.1:0-3398 GCF_000151845.1 Pteropus vampyrus | reverse complement strand
AACTGCCCTGCTGGAGGCAGTTATGTGAATTATGTGAGAGAATACATATGGCTTAATTAGAATAACTTCTGATACTTAATAAATACCTAATAAAGGTATTTAACATTTTAATCATTATTGCCATTAAACCTATAGAAATGTACAAATATCTCTGTGATAACTGTATTCCTACCTTAGGGAGTTTAGTGACAGGCCATTGTCATCTGCTCTCCTTTTCCACCTACTCTGTCTCAGACAAAATAGTTTCAAATTTCATTCAGGACTACAATAGCTTGTTCAATTAACAAAGTATAGTCATTAATATTCATTTCTATAGGCATAATTAGATTCCTCATACTTTGTGGATTCCTCATACTTTGACCTTTAAAATTAAAAATCAAAAATATTATGTTTCTAGTATTTTGGTCACACTACCATTGTTGAACACATCTCCCAAACTGAGGGATAGACCCGTGCTGTCTTTGTCATGGGCTTATTGTCTTTAATTCTACATAGTTCAAGGGAAAACATCTGAAATGGTAATTTTAAATAAATTATTTTTTAATTTGCCATCTATTATTCAAAATCAGGTCCAATTTTCCTTCATAAATGTCATACCCCCTTTGATATTACTTGACATGACTTGTTATTTATCACCAGTACTTGGTATTACTAATACTTAATATGACTCACTTGATATTACTAATACTTTTTTTTAATTTTTGCCTACACAATTAACAAATAAATGCCTCTATTCAATCTATATTATCCTTTCACTATTTTCTACTATAATTTTCAGAGAACTTTACCCTCCTGCTTCACTCGGCTCCAGCTGCTTTCTAGGATTTCATTATAGCTAAAGCCTGGGGATTTACTTCATTGTAGTTCAGTTGTCAGTTAATATTTTACTTGTGTATAGATCATATGTTTTAATTTTCTTGTTTTTTTAATCTTATTTTTTATTTGTCTTCAAAGTTGATTTTGTTGGTGTTGAATTAAAATTGCCAAATTATTTTCTCTTCGAAAATTGAGGGCATTTCTCCAAATTATTATGGAAAACTGTATAGACGATCTGATTTTTGTTTCTGTTGATTACATACATTCTTCTTCAAATCTTTTAAGATTATAATCTTACTCTCACAATGTTTAAATTTAGATGAGACTATGCTTTTCTGTGGACCTTTTAAATATAAACAGCTCAACATTAAATGGGCTTTTTTATATTTTATTAAATTTTTTGGGGTGACATTGTTTAATAAAATTATATGTTTCCAGTGTACAATTCGATAATATGCCATATATAAATTGCATTGTGTGTTCACTATCCAAAGTTAGATTACCTTCCATCTCCATATATTTGACTCCCTTTACCCTTATCGATGGGCTATTTTTATTGAACACTTATGCCTAACTTCAATGTTAGAATGTCATCTACTTTTATAAATTCAAAATTGCCTTCACTACTTTTTTGTCATTTTCCTGAAACTGCTAGTAAAGTTAACCTATATGATATTATTATTATTATTATTATTTTAAACACCTATAGAACCTGGTATTCCTAGGTGGTCTCCCATTCAAGTACTAATCAGGCCCGACTCTGCTTAGCTTCTGAGATCAGAAGAGATCGGTCACGTTCAGGGTGGCATGACCATAGACATGACATTATTTTTTAATATTTTATTGAGGTATAATTGACATAATGAATGAATAAAATAAATTATACAATCACTAGGAAAGTCTGTTTGTGTGTGTGTTAATGAAACATCAAAATAATCAAAATAATTAACATATTTCCACCCAGAAAAGTCCTGCTTTCTTTCATTATAAATTAGTTTGCATTTTATACATACATACATAGTTAGAATTGCATCGTATGCATTATTCTGTCTGGCTTCTCTCCTCAGCATAATTATTTTCAGTTTTCTTCATGTTGTTTCATTTATCGGTAGCCATTATTTTATCTGCTAAATAACATTATACATACAGAGCTGCCAATGGCCATTTAGGTTGTTTTTAGTTTTGACGATTACAAATAAAACTTCTCTGAATACTCAAGCACATATTCTTGTATGGACATATAATTTCCTTTTTCTTGAGAAAATAACTATAGTAGCTATAGCCTCACTTTATAAGAAAATCGCAATTTTCCTAAGTCATTGTTCTTCTTCCTCCCTCTCTCCATCCCTTCCTTTCTTCCTCCCTCTCTCTCTCTCTTTCTCCTCCCCTCCTTCCTTCAACTCTTATTTCTTTTTGGTGACTACTGCCTTAGTTTAACCTTCTAGCTCTACTACTTAAATCCTATTTCTATTATAGTAACCAAAGTTTTAATTATAAATAATGATTTGTTCTCTGATACTGTGTTGTCTCATAGCATCTAGATCTTATGTGAATTAATGAGTGTATGTGAGTATGTGTTGGAGGGATAGCATAAATTTCCAAATTCCACTTTAACACATTTATTATGTATAGATTCTATTCTACTATCTTATCCCTCATGTATTCCATGTTCACTTTCTATGAATTTATTTTGGCCATTCTCTTGATTTTTTTTAATTATCTTTAACTGACTTATAAATTTTACTGTACGCTCAACAATGAAGGATTGAGTCAATAAAAGCAAGAGAAAGTAGTAAGCATGTAGTACTTGTTTTCTCTTTCTAGGCAATTATGATGATAAAGTATAATAAATTAGCTAAATGAGAGTTAAAATTATACAGATTAGGTAGAAACATTGCTAAATGGTTGACTGTCTAAGAAGTAGGAGAAAGGTATTTTCTATCTGGAGAAATAAAGTTAAATTTTATGTAAACTAGAAGGATCACATAAAAATGGATAAGTAACAAAGAGAAACAGCACCTGCCTCCAAATTCTATCAAAGATTTTGTCATTATTTATGTGTTCCTATGGGCTCAATAGTATCAATAACATTAAAGTTCTAGCAGACCTAAACTGATTGATAGTAATTAATTCACTAAAAAAGCGGAAGATATATTTTTGGTAGCAAGGTATCCTGAAAATATCTCCTATAGTGTTATACTGTGGAAGCTAATACACATCATTTGACATTAACACAATGGTCTTATTCTTAGTTATTCATGAAGTTTATTTGTGGATCTTTTCAACAAAAAATACTATTCAACTCCTAATTAAAAACAGTACAAAAAAGAACATATATGTTTTTATATTTTTTAAAAGTTTTACAGTTGGATAGTTTGTTGCCTAGTTAGAAGTCGAAATAACTGTCAAGAAGAAATGTCTTCTATTAAAACAACAAAAGTACAAATGTTACTGTGGAACCAACTACCTGAAATTTATTGACATGAAAAAAATCAACTATTTTAATTATGCTCTCAGATTTTGTGCATCAAGAATTTTGATAAGATGGGGATGTATTTTGGGGATGTATTTTCTTTGCTCTA
>NW_011914113.1:0-2946 GCF_000151845.1 Pteropus vampyrus | reverse complement strand
CAATTGAGGTTAGAAAATGATGAAATAAATGAATTTAATAAGAAAGTTAATTTTATTTCATCAGAATATAAGAATGCAATAGAAAAGAATAAAATTTTGCCATTTGGAACAACATGAAAGGATCTAGAGGGTATTATGCTAAGTGAAATAAATCATGCAGAGGAAGACAAATAACTGTATAGTTTTACTTATATATGAGATCTAAAAGAAAAAAGAAGAAAACACAAAACAAAATGAAAACAGACTCAAAAAAACAGACACCAAAGAGATGGTTACTGAAAGGGAGAGGATGGGAGATGGGTGAAAAGAGGAAGGCAAATACAGTCATTAATATTGTGATGAGTTTACATGGTGACAAATAATTACTAGAATTAGCAGGGTTATCACATTGTAAGTGTGTCAACAAATGTTGACTCACTATATCATACATCTGAAATTATTATAACCAATGTAAGATTGGATGCCAACTACACTTAAAAAAAGTCAAAAGAAGAATGCAGATTTCTCAAATTTTCATTGAAATTTTACATTTTATATCACTTGACATAATTTATAAATAGCATTTCACATTGCACTTTTGGGTTCTTTTCCTCCCTTAATTATCTCATTTATAGATTTTCAGAGCCAAAAATAACCTGAGAGATCATTTGATTAAAAAAAAACACTTCATTTTAAGATTAGAAAGCAACAGCTGAAAAAGTCTAAATAAATTGCCCTCAGGTAATTATTAGCTGAGCTGGGAATTTAACTCAGGTATCTCAAGTCCAGTTTTTCTTTTTGATTTTCCTTATCCTACCATGCAATCTCACAGCTAGCTTGTCTTTTCTTTCTATTGTCTATAATTTCTTCCAAGCCTTTTTGATGTGTAGTAACTATGGGAAGTCTTCTTTATAATCCTATGCTAATGAATTATAAATGTGATACTTGATATTTTACCATCAATTTAATCTAATTTTTATTATCATCTAATCAATAGATCGAGTCTGTATAATATTGTGGGTATCACAGATCCAATTAAACAATATTCCCAAGTCCTTATTAACAATCTATTTATTTTAGTAAACACTATAATTGGCACATTTGCTTGTGCTGTAAATCAAATAAATCATACCCTATTGATAAAATTGATTTTACATATAGTGTAAAACATTTTCCTGAGAATCAGGCAGAAAATGATTTACTCTTCATTCATTTTAGAAATGAAAAATAACATCTAATGAAGGTGGTACATTTCTTAAGACAAGATAAGTAATATGTTAAGACACCATACCACTGATTAAATAAAATGTCCAAATGAAACAATTTTATAAAGAGCCAGCAGATGTATGTTTTCTACTGGGATTTATGGAACCATCTGTTTTTGCAATTTCCAGCTGCATATTTCACATTAAGTTCTGTCTTTAAAACATCAAGTAATTTTAAATACAGTATGTTTTCCACACAAATGTATGCATTTATGTTTACTTATGACTTTAGTTCAAATAAATTGTGCTTATGTTTGTAAACTAATGAAAGTGTTATTTCTTCTAAAAGAGACTAATTTTATTACCAGAACATTTCATGACGCTATGGCTGTTTCACGCTTAACTCATAAAATGCCTTCAAAGTATCACTAAAGAAATAAGATTTCAGCAACTCCTATAAAGCTTTAATGAACTAATTAAATTGCAACAATGTTCTCAGGTTTGTCTTTGAAAGTCGTTGCTATTTTTAATAGAATGTCATAAGGACATCTCTCAGTCTCCTTTGTTCTGCTAGTACATAATATCTTATATGGAAAGCTTCTTGTAATCAAGGTGAGAACAAACCTCAGAGCAGGAGAAAAGGCATTAAATAGTCCTGAAATGATACAAAACATGTGTTCAAAAGCTGATATAGTTAATGAATCAACCTCTACTGATAATATCTACTTTACATAGAGCATAAAACATTTGTTTGAAAATAACCATTAGTAAACTTTGAGGATTTTAAGTTATCTTCCAAATACAGCATTCTGCATTTATTTACAATCTACGACATCCCAAGGTGGGTGGGGAATATTCCCATATTAGAACTAGGCTATTAATAAACAAAATTTCATTAAGTTGTTTAAATTAGTAAGTAGTCTCTTAATACCCAAATTTTATTTTTTCATCAGATATGTTCCTTTTAGTATTATTATAAAATTTAAAAATTCTGATTATATTTAGAATTATTAATACTGATTAAGTATTAACATTGGTAATTAGTGAAATTTTGCTTTAAATATGCCTCTATGTAACATAAATGTACTTACCAATAAAAATAGAATGTATGTCCTGCAGAATGCAGATCACTAGGAGAATAAAATCAACAATGTAGAAACTAAAAGAAACATCAATGAACCATAAAATAAAAGGAAAGAAAGCTTATACGACCCACATATGGCTGAAGTTTCAATGCATTTAGAGAATTATTAAAAGTAGAAAATTTTTTAGATGTGTCTAAAAGCAAACTTCTACTCTACACCACTATAAGAGACACCGATAAGCAAAATATTGAGAACGATCAAACATAAAAGCATAAATAAGAGTAAGTCAGGCACGTGGATAGGTAGAAATGTGATTGGCTATTACAAAAAGTTGAATTTAAAGAAGGAAAGCATTAACTGACACAAGGTCTACTTTCATTTAATAATCTATACATGTCATAGAAATTCTGAAATAGCTTAATATCCATCCACTACACTTTAATGGAAGTATTTTTGAATATTATTAATGAAATCAATTTATGACAGATATATCTAAACTTAATTTTATCTTCAAAATTCATGGATAATTTTTTTAAAGTCGATTATATAGTGTATCACCAGAAAAACAAATGATCAAAAGCAAACTTCACATGGGCAATATTCTTCAGTTCACTAATCTAAAATTAAATTATTAAACTTAAAATAAAATTGTTATCTAGAAATTTTAAAATCATTTG
>NW_011914112.1:0-2389 GCF_000151845.1 Pteropus vampyrus | reverse complement strand
ATTCGCAGCATGCAGTTCAGCCTGAGTCTGGGCCCTGCTCTAGTCCGTCCTGGTTGTCTTTTGCTAAACGTTATGTCATGTTCTATTATGTATCCTTGTAAACCACCTTCAGTTTCTGGGAAGAGGAGGGCGAGGCTTAATGACAACTGAGACCCTAACCTCTTTCATACTTGAGTTTTAGGAGTTCATCTGTTGTCATTTTCATGGCCTAGGTTCTTGACATAACATTTTTAACATCAGGGATTTAGAAAGTTTACAGCAGTACTTTGCAACAAAGGATACAATTTTCAGCCATGTATATGTGTGTGTGTGTGTATATATATATGGTCATGCACCACACAAGGATGATTCAGTCAGCTGACAGACCACACACAGTGGTGGTCCCGTGAGATTACAGTGGAGCTGAAAAATGCCTGGTGCCGTCTTAGCCATCACAGCCCAATTGCTTACGTGTTCGTGGTGGTGCTGGTGGAAACAGACCTACTGTGCTGCCAGTCACAGCCGCAGGCTGTAGCCCCTGGGTTTAAGTACTTTACGACATTCGTATGGCACGACAAGGCGTTTCTCAGAACCTATCCCCATCGTTAAGCGGCGCAGAACTGTATTTTCTCTTTAATTAAACAGTCTGAAACATGCTAAAAGTTTATTTCTTGAGTTTTTTATAATGGCTTTGGCCTAAAAATATATTGAAAATAGACTTTCTGTAGAGGGGAAAAAGTAGATTTTTTTTTTTTTTTTTTTTAACAAAGACCTTTTTTACATGTTGGTCAAGTACATTATTTTTACTAAACAGCACAGTTTCTCACTACCTCAGTGGTTAAGTATAAAAAGAGCCATTGTCGAGATTTAAAAAAAAATTAGCAAGAGGATTAAATTGTAAACTGGGATTCATTTAACTTTCTACTTCACAAACATAGGTAAAGGAATCGAACAAGTTGCCAAAGAACACAGTCCCAAGCAGAAATCACAGAAGTTGAGGCAGCACCTTCTAAGACACCTCCACCCTAAACAAGTGAGTGTCCCACGGGATATTAATACTACAGTTATTAAAGGGTATATATTTACATCATTCTAAAAATATCTTAAGCTGTATTATAGTGCTATAATTTCTCCTTTTAAGGAAAAAAAGAAATAGAATGAATTTCCTTGCAGTTCTGAAAGGAAATAGGGTCGCCTTTAAAAAAAAAATAATACATCCATAGTAGCTACTAGTGGTTTGCTTATTTTTTTCCTGAATTTTTAAATTCCAACAAAGCAGTACTTTGCAAACAGTCCTTTAGCCCAAATTCAGTGTCTCTGTTTTGATCTCTTTGTAAAAGAACTCTCTGTTCATCCATCCTTTTTGCCTGAGACCGTAAAATAAGGCTGAAGAAGTCCTCATCTGGTACCGTTGGTCCCCTTGTGGCAGCAGGTGGTGGAGCACATCTCTGATCATCTAATCGGGAGCCCTAAAAATTGAGGAGAAAGAGATTGAACCAAATACTGCAGGGAGGGAGAGCACCAAGCTGTGCTATCTCTGTCATTCACAACAAGAAAATGTAGCTTTAAACATTTCTTTTTTGCCTCTTCTCAGATATTTAAGCTTTAGACCTGAAAGCTAGTAAAATTTTTTCTTTAAAATGACTTATATAATCGGAACGTTAACAGATACTGTATAGCAGTGCAGCCACATCTTCATGTCTTTGGTCAGATGTTATGACACAAGTCAGCTGTGTCCACGCATGACAGTGAAAGGTGATGACCTTGCCGTATTAGGCATCAACGAATACAACTCACCCGATCCCTCAGCCCTGTGAGGGTGCAGCTGTCCGCTGGCCTCCCGGTCAGCGCCGACCCCATCTTCCACACACACCTGGCTCAGTCTTCATTCCTGTCATGATTCTGGGTAACGTCAGTGTCCTCCAGTTCACCCAGCGCTCGGGCACTTCAGTCCCTAGACCTCTCTGCTTGGTGTCTTCATTCTCTACTTTTGCCTTATCCATCGGCCAAACTCTGTCATCCTTATCTTAATTCCAAAACAAACATCCTATGAGGCCCACTGCCTCCCTATTTTTCTAGATCATGCTCTCTAGTACTCTTCCATAAACCTTTAATTGTGGCAAAATAAACATAAAATTTACCAGTCTAACCACTTTCAAGCGCACAGTTCAGTGGCATTAAGTACATTCATGTGCCATCATCTCCACCAAATTCATATCCAGAACATTCTTCATCTTGCGAAACAAACTCTAAAGCTATTAAACAGTAACACGCATTCTCCCTTCCCTCCGGCCCCTGCAACCTCCATTCTACTTTGTCTCTATGAATCATACGGTATTTTTCCTTGTATGACTGCTTATTTCTCAGCATGTCTTCAAGGTGCATCCATCTTGTAGCAAGTGTCAGAATT
>NW_011914111.1:0-2407 GCF_000151845.1 Pteropus vampyrus | reverse complement strand
ATTTTAACATATCGTTAGCATTTTTAAATTTACAAAAGGAGTTGAAGTGGCTTATAAGTTAAACATAACAGAAAATGAGAAAATAAATTAAAAATAAATAAATAAATAAATAGATCATCTAAAACATATAGCATAGATAGTGAAGAGTACTTAAGAAAAGCTTATTTATGCACTTACTTTCTACAATTATTCTCAGTTTTATGACAGCTAAAATAAGGAAAACGCAATTTCTAATCTACATTACCTTTTCTAATAACAAAAGCATGTGAAGTAATCTGCAGATATTTTTCTAAAGCTATACTTAAGAAGGAATTTTCATATACACAAATTCAGGTGTGACCTCCTATAGTGGTGGATTTCACTTAGTGCTGAGGTAACATGGTTTGAATTCACTGCTTTCTGTATCTCTAGCCATATAGCCAATAAACAAGCTGAATATAGGAGAAGGAAAGCTACCATGCCAAAAAGACTGTTGAAAATATCATTTAATTGGAGGACTGTTTAGCAGTGCTTGGATACAGTAAAGTCAGCCTCAGAGTCTTTGAAATATGTCTGTTATGCAGATAACGTCAGGTATTAATTAAAGTTTCTGTGTTTCTAAAATTTATTGTCCAAACTGGGACACTTCTGAGAGAAAAAGGAGAACCAGTCATAGTTACACCAAGACAAGAAAAAACAGACTGTCCCAATAAACTAGGAATATGGTAACCCAGGTAAAAGTAGACACCAGGCTCCAGAGTGGTTATTGTGCTTGTCAGGGAACATACTCTAATGCTAATCCATGCAGAGGCTTATTATCCACTTAGTATGAGCACAGCTGCATGATACCTAGAAAATAAATCAAGATTTCTTTATAAAATGTTTCCAACAATCTCATTGACTTTTAAAGTACCTATTTGATTCCCCTGAAGTTGGATACCAAGTTGTTAGAAAAACTCACTGGTTCTCTTTAAAAAAAAAAAATTTTTTTAATCAAAACCTGAACTTGTAAAATTTATAAAGAAAAAAGGACTTTCTGACCTTGACCCTTATCCCTAAGAGTCACCTTCCCTGTGGGGATTTCTCATTCATTCATCACCACTGAAACCCTCAGACTAGCCTCAGAGAAGCTCTGTAAAGGTAAACTTTCTCTATCAGTCCTCTTTTCAGAGTTGACCCTGATCTTTATAATTTAAACAGAATTTTACAGAAGGCTCAGAGATTACAGATAAGTAATACATGGAAAGTGACAAGCGTTTTGATAACCTGGTTTACAGAACAGAATTTGCTCACCTTCATTTGGAAGGCCTTCTGGGTGTGGGCTGCCTGCCAGATTCTTGGCAGATTTCCACCTGACTGAGCCATTCTTTTTCCACCTAGGCCTTGCAGAAGTTTTTTTGTTTTTGTTTTTGTTTTTAAGATGTGTTTACCCTACTAGAAACTCAGGCAGAGAAGAGGGAGGACCAGAGAGAAACGTATTCCTCTCTTTCCTGCTTCAGTCTCTTCCCCTAGGTTCTGGTTCTTAACTAAAAACTTTTTTCCTGGATTATTGACAGCAGGCTGTGAGCCATTCAGAGGCTTCTTTATCGTAATTTTTGCCAAAGCTGTCCCTAATTTTACCTTATTAAAACTTTAAAAAGTTGAATGTAGGAGACACAGTCGCAGAAAGATCATTTTACATCATATATTTCATGGAAGTAGTAGTCCCTTTAGCCTGAAAAGATTATTAAAATAGTACTAGCTGATCTCTTTTTCTATATAATAAATATTGAAAATATTTGCATTATTAAAACTAGCTGTGGGAGAAAAATGGTCTCTTGATTGAATGAGTCAATATATAATTATATATTAATAATAATAGTAAATGGAATCTTCACTCAGGACTATATAACTACTACGCATATTGACTTTTCAACTTATTATTCTTAATTTTGATGATTAGCATTAGGGACAAAATATGGTATATTCAGTGATTTTATATAACTATGACACAGTTTCATTAGGTTTTTATCAGGGAAACTGTAAATTTCATAATTTTATATAACTGACATTTTTCTACCATGTTATTTTTAAGTTGTTCTCTCTAAGTTACATTGCCTTAGATTTGTTAACTAATTATCATTTGAGTAAACTATAAGAGAGAATAGTCAAATATGTAATAATGCTTGCCACTATCCAATTTGAGGCCTTATTAATTCATGCCAAGATCATTCTAACTTGTTACTAGGGGTCTTGTTGAAAGCCATCAGCCTGTGGACTAAATCCAGCTATCAAAAGTTCAGCAATCAGCCAATCAATATAAAAATTTCTTTTGAATTATTTGACATCTGTGAATTAGAAGATTTCACATCAAAATCTGGATTTCTTTTTATTTTTTCTGAAAGAACTAGAATATTTGGCAAAATTCGGACATGCCAAATTTCTTACC
>NW_011914110.1:0-3135 GCF_000151845.1 Pteropus vampyrus | reverse complement strand
AAAATTTCTCTCAGAAAATTTTAAAGTAAAATGGATTAGTATTCTTTTGTTTCCCCAAATTAGGCAAAATGCAAAACTATTGGTCCTGAACTTATGTATTTTTGGAAGAAGTTTCAGAACTTTATACTAAAAACACTTTTCTATTTTAATTTTAAAGCTTGGCATTTCAATTATGTTCAAATAATCTCAGCACGTGGCCAGATAAATAAAATGGCATACAAAGCTCTTAGTGGGCCCCCATTTAGCAATCCTATCCATTCTCCTTTTATATTTTACACTCCAACAATACTGTAATTAGTAATTCCTGGTCTAGTGCTACATTCTCTTTAAGAGCTCTGTGCTTTGCAAACAGTGTCCATCCAACCTGGAACACTCTCTCATTTTTTTACTCTGGACTTCACAAACACTCTGCCACCTTATTTTTTATTTCCAATTAATGCTGTGCTTATTCCCATTGAAGCAATTATCTTTGCATATATTATCTTTATTATCATCATAATCATCACCACTATTATACATCTGATATCTGAGTTCCTGAAGGCAGAAAATGTACCTTTTTACTTTTGTATCTCTAGTACCCAGAAATTGCCTGGTATAGGTTTTAACCATGAACCTAGAAATGAGTGTTTAGAAATTATTTTGTGATACAGTTTGCACGATTATATAATAATCGGAGAGTAAATATGTTGAGGAGGAGCTTAAGAGAAAAGTTAAACTCTAATGCTAGAATTAAAAGCAGCCAATAGGTCTTGGGTTTTCTTTTTCATACAACTTGGAAGTTTTGACTATGGGTAGTGGTGGGTCCTAGGTGTCTTTTTTATTATTTTAATGTGCCCAACCACAAACATGCACAGGAATAAGTATCCAAAAGGAAAATAAAAGCAGCTGATAGGTAGGGACATTCTCTTATCACTTTGCAGCTGAGGAAAAAGGCCTGGAGAAATGAGACAAATTGGTTTGAGTGCCACATTACATGAAAATAAACTTAGAATCAACAATGTTGAATCCAAAAAATGCTCTAATCTAGTACTTTTACTTAAAAGTTCAAGAAACTGAGATCTAAAGACTCAAAGAAGAATAAAGTTGTACAAATATATGCTTATTAACAAAATTAACAAAAAACGACTGATTTTCAGCAAAGCATTATCCAAAAAAAACTATTTAGTTCCCTTTAGTTTTTTGGGTTTTTTTTTCATTTTAACTTTTCGCTTAAATTTTTTGCCCAAAAATCTGCATAGTATATTTTGGAGATCAGTTTGCTCTTAAACAAATATTCTAAAATTGTATAAATTTTCCTTGCAATGTCAAGTTAAAAGAGCAGCAAAGTTTTCGATATTCTATTTTAATGCCTTTAGAGTTAGTTCTAGAAGGCATATTTGAAACAAACATAAATGATGTAGTAAAGGAAGATGGGCATACTATGTATAATATCAGTGTTTATTCAGACTAATAACAATGCCTAACACTTATTAAGTATTCATAATTTGATGGACACTATGAATTATCTCATTTGGTTCTCACCTCAATCCTATGAAATCGGTACAACTATTATCTTCATTTTAAAGAGAATAACTGAGGCCTTGAGAGGATAACATGCCTGGAGACCCAAGGTACAGTATGGTTGTGACTCAAATAGAAACATGCGACAGCGGTGATGCTCTTAACCATTACACAGACCTCGCTCTCCTATCTGGAATCTATCTCATTATATGCAGGTAATGTAAAATATTAGAGGTGGAAGGAACCTAAGGTTCATTGATGCTGGTAGTTTTCACATTTGAAAAATAGAAACTACCTTTTGAATAAACTCTAATGCAGAAAGCCCATACAGAAAACTGGTAACGGAGTTGTTCTGATCAAAGAAGAACAGAGAACTCTCACTAGCTCAACTTTTTCCTTTCATAATTTCAGGGTTCCATTGATCTCATTCATATTCTCTCTCTCTCTCTCTCTCTCTCTCTCTCTCTCTCTCTCCAAAATTGCACAGCTCAAATCATCAAGTCATGTTCAAGTTTTTATTGTTTTCCATTCAGAAAAAGAGAGTTTTTGTGTTTTTCATAAGTCGAAGGCAGAGGAATCTAGTTGTCAGAGGACATCCTAGGATTCTTTTTCTATTTCAGTAAAATAAGATTCTTATAAAAAAATATTCTGAAAAGTAAAATTTTCATGGGGATTTCAACACCTCAATGCTGAATAGTAATAGAGGAACATGGGTCACTGAAAAGAGAATAAAATTGATCAAATGGAAGAAATTAAGCAGCAAATGGAAGAATAAAAAGAAATTAACTTTCCCAATCACTTACCTGTATTCTAACATTGCCCAACACTTTGACAAAATGGGAAGGGCTGCGGGTGAGGTTGCTAGTAGTACTATGTTGAAAGTACCACCCATGGAGATATTTAAGTCCCAGCCTCACAGCTCCTGCAGTTCCAAGTTTCAAGGCACATGTTAATTGTGCTTTTGTCTACAGTACCAATCAATATTTTACCCTGTCATCCAGGATACCTGGACTAACATTCACACACAAAGCTATTCTCATGACCTCCTGGGATGGAACGTTTTGCAAAAGACAACAGAATAAGCATATGCAAAATTGTACCTTCCTGAACTTTTTTGATGGACTGACAGTTTGCTGACAATATGACTTTTACATCTAGCCAGAAAAAGAAGGCTACAAAGCCATAAAAGCATCAAACTTCAGGGATGTGAGAACTGGTGCTGCTTCTAACACTACACTCAATTACAAGGTAAATTCCACCAATGCTATTTGTGTGCTAAACTTCACATCAAATGAAAATAAAAAGATTCCAGAAGTCAATGCCAAAGGAGCATTGAAAGTGAGCCTTCCTGGGAAGCTTGTGTGGCAAGAATGGTTCATAATAGGAAAAGATTGGGTCATCAAAAAAAAGACCAGGCCCCAAATCTTCAGAAATGCCAGTGGGCAAATAAACAGCACACGCTCCACCACATCCTCAACCTCCTCTCATGGCTGACATTACTAGTTGGTCATAGTCCCCTTCCACTCCAACTCAGGAAATTCTTCTCAGTGAATAGTCCAAAGGGCCAAGACAAATCATTTGGACTTGGCTCTCAATATGGAACTTCATTGCCATGTTGGATCCAGTGCTGTGGTT
>NW_011914109.1:0-2040 GCF_000151845.1 Pteropus vampyrus | reverse complement strand
ACCTTGGCTGTTCTCAGATTCATTTTAGGATTAAAAAAAAGCATTAAAGAGCTGCAGAGTCACTGTACATGGGAATGTAAATTGGTACAGCCTTTTTGGAGGGCTGTCAACATCCACCCCAAATGAAAGTAACCATATGCTTTGAAACAGGAGTTAGATTCTCAGGAATTTATCCTACAGAAATATCTGCACTAACTGGCAGAGATGTAAGGAGGTACAAATAGGTTTATTGGAACATTATTTTTTTAATGAGTGGACATTCAGTATTGTTTTATATTAGTTTCAGGTGTACGGCACGGTGGTTAGACATTTCGATAACTTATGATGTGATGCCCCCGATTAGTCTAGTCCCCACCTGGCACTATGCATACTTGTTACATTATTATTGAGTATATTCCCTATGCTACATTTTTTAACGATAAAAACTGAAAATCACCTGAATGTTGTTCCTCCAACGTTGCCCCGCTAGGTCCCTTAGGCCAGCTTCGCTCTTTGAAATCCTTCTTTCTTTTTGCTGCTCGGTTTGGGGAGCTCCGCTGACCTGAGTCCACGATCACTCATCCTTTCATGCGCATCATCCAGTCTGCTGTTAAACCTCCGTGCGTTTTTCAGTTCAGTTATTGCGTGCGTCAGCTCCGTGACTTCTGTTTGGTACATCACTATAATTCCTACCTCTTTGTTGAAGTTCTCATTGTGTTCATCCATTTATCTCAAGTTTGGGGAGCCTCTTTATGGCCATTGCTTTGAACTCTATCAGGTGAATTACGCATCTCCATTTCATTACATTTATTTCCTATTTTGTTTGAAACATGCTGCTCCCCTTCCCCATTTTGCTTGACTCTGTGTTTGTTTCTGTTGGCTGCCTCGCACAGTCTTTCAGGCTGATTGGAAGCTAGCCCCTCAAGCAGCAGCTTTTAGAGTATGCAGATACATGCAGCCCCACGGAACCACAACCATAAATCCTGCTGGTCTCCAGACCGGGCAATCTGGGGTGTCTCCTGTGCAACAGCTGCAAAACTTGGGGTTCCAGATGAATGCATGAGGTCCTTAATGGAGGGTACCAGCAAGATGTTGTAAGGACAGGGGAGAGCCAGCTTTTGGGGGCTGCTAATTCAGTTGTTTAAAAAGAATGAGAGCTGTATAGTATTTTCATGAGGTGTACAAAATATATTAAATGAATAGCCTTAATAGTATGATTCTATTTAGTTTTATACAAACCAAATGTGAATTGTATATATTGTGTATGACTTGCGTATGTGTATATGTGTATATTTATACCTAATCTGTAGTCAGTATATATCAATACACACGTTTGTAAATGCATGGAAACGTCTGGAAAGATACACTAAGTGCTAATGGCGGTTACCTGCTGGCAAAGATTTGGGAGATGATCAGAACTCACCGAATGAAGGGCCTCTAAGGATACTCTGCATACTTTTTAGAGTTTCTAGTCTTACCTTACACATTTTATTGTTCTTACAACTAAAAAATAAAGGTTTTTCTAATGATACGTATTAATAAAGGCAGAAGTTCAGAAAATAATCAGCATAAAAAGATGAGAGATCATTCTAGAGCCTTCCCCTCCTTCTGCAGGTCACGATCTCCACTCCTGCCTTCTCTCTAAAAAGTCGGAGATCAGAACTGAGAAATACTTTAGAAAAAAAATTTTTTTCCTATAGAATAAATGTTTGTACCCTCTTTTTTGTCCCCCTCCCCCAGCCTTCCAAATCCACAGGACCACTAAATGAAAGGTTCTCCAACTCAAGATATTACTTGTACAAAAACAGCAAAAACCACGAACAATGTGGCCACTAGATGGGGACCATAACGCACAAAAGCATTCTGGACTGCCACTTCACAGGAAAGCATTGCCACAGATGCAGGCCAAGGCCTGGCACCAAGGGCCTGTCCAGAGCTAACAGCCCACAGCAATAATCAGTGCGATTCAGCCTTTGGCTTGCCTAATGTGTCCTGAAGCAAAAGGTCTCATTAATTAATTTAAAATGACAAACGTGAATACGGTTCCCATATTTGTGCGGT
>NW_011914108.1:0-2227 GCF_000151845.1 Pteropus vampyrus | reverse complement strand
AAGCCCCTACATTGTTCAATGATCAAGTGTAGTTTTATTTTTTTGAGGGTCACTTTTCAGCTTTATTATATGGATCAGAACCTCCTAAGTTTAGGGCTAACTTCGTCTCACTACTGAAGCAATGCTTTTTGTGTTCTCTACTCAACGTTCAGTAATTATAAGGTGTCATTCCCCCTGTGCTGGAACGAATACAAACTATTTGCATCTATCTTTGTGTGAGTTCCACAGAATGTTCACTCTAATATTTTAGGGTGTTTTTACTTCACCTTCAGAAAGTTTCCTTATAGTACTCAGTTATGACTCACATAGGAAGCTCTAGAAATTTCCGGGGTTCTCTTTCTGTGCAGCTTTATCTTCTCTTGTGATCTAGCCTGCAAGCTCTACCTGCCTTGGCCATTCAGACTTTCGACTAAAAATTCCCAGTTTGGAGAGATTTCTGGGCTCCTTTTGGGTACCCCTCCCATTTTTTTTTCACTTTTAAGAACCTTTAAATTATAATATAACCAGAACTTCTGTAATATCGCAAGCAATTAGACAAATCCTAACATTCTGGTAACCAACATATCAGGAAATAACAGATATTACATCTGAAACTTAGGAAATTAAATACATTTTAAAAAGGTTGTATTTTAAAATAAGTGTATAAGAATTGAAGTTGCTAAAAAACTATCACCGCTGAAGATTTTCCTTGGAAATATCTTATTTTAAACTTACAATGAAGACAAACATGGTGGGCAGAATATGCACAGCTACAAAACAAATGAGTCGTGGTGGAAAGAGAGAATGCGTTTTGTAATCCCCAGGATCAGATTTTTGGCTCTAAGCTATTATCAGTAAATATTTGAGCATTCTTCTATTATGTTAACTTTAAAATTTAAACTGAATAATAGCAGTTTCACTCGTATAGTTCATAGTTGACAAAAGCAAATTAGAAGAATTCTAAAATTAGTTTGCCTTAACCAAGTAGAATTTACCTTATCCATTGCAATCAACCCACTTCAACATTCTCAGAGCCAAAAGAAAGTGGCTATTGACCTATTTTATTTTTTCCAGTTCATATAGAAGTCTACTATAATCTAGAAACTCTTTTCCAATAATAAGCTGTGGCATTTGTATGGCTCACCTTGTTAATTTCTCCTCTCCTGGGAATTACATTCTGTACAGACACTGACTGTATAAAAGTCATTATTTTGTATATTTTGTCCACTTTGGGTTTTTTAAAATCTTTCAGTCATGAAAGTAAATCTGGTTCCATTACTCCATCTTGGCAGGAACAGAAGTCAGTCAGTTTTATTTAATCTCACCTTTGGCCCTATCTTCATGTACCTTTTTCTGGCTTTTGTGTTGGCGTAAACAACTTAAGATGAATAACATTTAAATTACATTTGGTCCCATTTCCCTGACTGCTGCTCTTAAATCTCAGATATATTTAACTCTGTCGTTATTATTATTAGGCATTTCTACCATAGGGTCTAACACTGCAGTGTTCAAAATGATAACCACTTCTCAGATATGGCTATTTACTGATAATTTACTTGCAGTATGGCTAGTCCAAATTGAGATAGTCAGTAAGTATAAAATACACACTGGATTTCAAAGACGTATAACAAAAGAAAGAAAATAGCTCCTTAATAATTTCTTATATTTATTACGTTTTAAAATGAATATATTTAATGCATGATTTTATTAGTTTCTTTTTACTCTTTTAAGAATGTTTTAAGTGAGGATACAAAAAAAAATTAACAATCACATGGGTGGCTTGCATTATGTCTATTGAACAGTGCTTTCTAGAACACTTTTAAATTAATTTGTTAACATCTGTTTTTAATCCTAGAATAGTCACTAATGTCATTGGCATTTAAAGATCAGAAATTGTGTGACAATGAAAATGGAGAGAAAGTTAAATAAATGTCTTCAGTTATAATCCTCATTCTCTAGGAAAATGTCCAAAGTGACTTCTGCAAAACCTTGTCAGTTTTCCCTAGGCTCTGATCGGCTTTTTTGCCACTCTCAGAGCAGATGATGTTTTTTTTTTTTTTTGTAGTCCTGAATTTTCCTCTGTCTGTTTCAACTTAAGTATTCATACAGGATAGTGGTTCTCAAAGTGTGGCCTTTGCTTTACCAGTATCAGAATTAGTTGGGAATTTGTTAGAAATGCAATTATAACACATAGTGTTTTAAACACTCTGCAGGTGACGCCCAGCAATCAGTGTTTTAACACTCACTG
>NW_011914107.1:0-1031 GCF_000151845.1 Pteropus vampyrus | reverse complement strand
GGGCCACAGGATTTCAGGACACCAGTGGGACAGATGGCTGTGGCCCATGGCAGCTGGGCAACCTCTGTGACGAGGACAAATTGTCTCCCTCCGTGCCTGCAGCTCCCGGTAGCCCTGGGACTCTGCCTGTAGGAGCAGCTAAGCTCTGCTCCGGAGCCCCAGACAACAAAGGGAAGCTGGCACACCTCCCACATTTGCCCCCTGGTTTTCTCAGGACACAACACATCCTTGCCCTGGGGCCAGGGTCAAGAAAGTTCACTAATCACAGACTGCACTTGGGCAACACAAGGGCTCATCGGAGGCCAGAACAAAACACCAGAAGGAAAGATTTTTAAGGGTTAGAATTATTAAGGCAGAAGAGAGCCCAAGGTCACCCGTCCTGTATCCCGCCCCACTCCATCTTCCAGCAAAGATCATCACAAACCCCTCCCACCACTAAAGCGAGCTGGGTGAGCTCTAAGGCTTACTGCTTACTTCAGTAAGCTTTTGAAAGACGTCTGTCCATCCCTCTCCGTTGCCACCAAAAGCATGTGTACCAGTCAGCCTCCCTGACTTCAGGCTTTGCTTGCCCAATCTACTCTGCACACCACTGCCATGCTCATGACTTTAAACACTGTCACTCTTACGGAACTACCCTACCAAAAAGTCTGCAGTATTAACTATTACACCAAACTGACGCTCCCTTTCCTGTTCTCTAAGTCCTCCAAGACAAGCTTCGCTCTAGCTGTCTACCCCAATTCGCCATTGTGCCCTCACCTGAACCCTCTGGTTTAGACACCAGTCTTCATTACGCCCCACATGTCTCATGCTTGTTCCCACCTCCGCTCACTTATGTTTGTGTTTTGCCTTTTGCTGGAAGACCCTCCCTTTAGCCATATAAATACTAGTCAAGTTTCTAGAAGACCTGGTTCAAACTTTAACTTCACCGAGAAATTCTACTTCTCTTCTGAAACTTTACAAAACATTTGGTCTGCATAACACCACTGACGAATTTATATATGTTATTAGTTGAATATACATAAGCCTCCTAA
>NW_011914106.1:0-2495 GCF_000151845.1 Pteropus vampyrus | reverse complement strand
CATCCCTTGACCTGAGGGTGTGAACACTGGAGTATGGAAAAACGAACAGTCCTCTCCCTCCCTCTCAGCAGCCCTCAACCAATGATTAAGGGGACTTGGTGTATTAAATATACCAGCTCCCTTGCCTTTCATAGGGGTAACACTGGGGCATGTGTTTTATGCCATTTTCCCAGATTTCTCTGTAGGATTAAATTCCAGTCATCCACAGTGCTTGATAATGCATCCTTCACTGGATGCCTTTCCTTCCCTGTTTCATCTCCCCATTCTTCAACTAGCTTTTTCTATACTTCCCCCGTAAACCGTGTGCTTTGGAATCTTCAGTGTGCTTGGCATCATTTGACCCTACTCCTACAACCACAACTAATTAGACCAGCAGTCATCTGACCAGGGACCTCTGAAGTGACCTGTTTTGAGACTTAGAAGGACACTGAATACTGAGTGGGCCGATGAACCCAATCAATCGTCTCTTGGGAAGTTTAGATGTGAAATACTTAGAAACACAGTTATTCATGACAACAGAAACTCAGAGACATACTGGTGAGCAATAAGATGATAAGAGGCATGGCACAAAATATCTTCAACTCTGTGGAAAGCAAGTTTTTTACATCCATCAATATTGTTTATTTTTTTGCAAATGAATGTAGAATTGAAACCAATGTCTTCTACCTTTAAAGTATCTACTCTATATTTTCTTTTCTATAATTTGACAATATCTTATATATATTTCAAGTAGATTATTCAAGTACCATCACATCCCTAAAAAATTTATTCTATACCTGAAATTCCAAAAGTTCAATAAAGTAGGTTAATTCTGGTACTTTGTCAATTACCCAAAAAGCCTTAAACCAAAAGTTTTCATAGTTCAGAACTTAAAAAGTATAATCTTCCTCTTCCTCTTACCGTCTGATTCTTTCCACATTTCTGTGTCAGTAAAAAGTTCTTTGAAATATCAGCATTTTACATCTGGTTAGAAGAGGTATAACTTATATTTTCCTCTGAAGCCACAGCCCAAATAGTAACTAAAAACACAGATCTGCAGTTTGGGACAGAAAAGAGAGTTTTGGGTTGTACAAATGTTATATTGTTTCTTAAAATGGTTTAAAAAGAAATACACATCCCTTTGCAGCCTTTTGAACCTAATATAAATAACAATAATGTGTTAGAACTTTTAAGAAGTTTATAGAAATTATCTTGTGTTCTCTGTACAGGAAACCATGATATAAGGAGGGTAGATATTATTACCTTCAACTGAAGGATGAGGAAACAGGGATAGTAAATGTTTAGTTAACTTCAGTAAGGTTCTAATGAACTGTTGGTAAGGCCAGGACCTCAGCCTTCTGGCCTGGTACTCTTTGTCCTCTACCACTGTGAGGTCAAGTTATCTGTAATCTATTTTAAAAGTGAGAGTCTCTTGAGGGCAGGGGTCACATTGTCCAATTTAATGGCTTAGAACAGTGTGATACACATGGAATGCCCTAGATGGACATTCGTTTATAATCATTTAAAATATTTCTAATAGGCCCAAAATATATTTAGTCTTTGAACAAGACATGATCCTTGAAACTCACATCAGTGTTGACAGAGAATGGTTTTGATTTTTTTAAGTCAAAAATTCCCCCCCAAATTAGTCTCTCTCTTCCTATGTTCAAACTAATATTCTCTTTTTTAAAAAACTAGAAAAGCAATTTTGAAAACGAAATAAGGCTTTTAAGATTTCTAACTAATTTTGGTAGTATTCTGTCCCATTTTGTCCCATAATACTGCCAGGTTCATGAAATAATAATGACTAGAATAATTATTTTTAAAGTTATA
The DNA here is from genome assembly GCF_000151845.1 of Pteropus vampyrus. Taxonomy (NCBI): domain Eukaryota; kingdom Metazoa; phylum Chordata; class Mammalia; order Chiroptera; family Pteropodidae; genus Pteropus; species Pteropus vampyrus. The sequence goes on along the minus strand of NW_011914106.1, from coordinate 683 downwards.
TTAAAGAAATGTGCATCACAGTTTACCATGACTTCATAGCTTAGAGCCTATTTGTTCTGCTTAGAACATAAACTTTAAGTTTTCTTTCGGTACATTTAAATGTTTGACGTTTTATTTCTATACTCATTAAACAATGAAGGCGAAGTGGAATGATTTCTACCAGCACTTCCTTTTAAGGAATAAGTTTGTGAATTGAAGCACAAAGTCTCCCCTACCCCAGTCCTTCATATTTAACTCAGGACAGAAACTTCTGGCTGAACTGTGAGTTAGATAGATGACCTTTATTTCTAGCTAACAGTGGCATGGGAGCTTAGGAATCTCATAATTATACCCTGTGGACCAGCTCCAGAACCAGCTTCCAAGGAGGCCGCTGGAGAGTCATTTTAATGACAAGACAGCAGGAAGCAGTGCTCCTTTTTACAACAGCTGAATCTTCTCGTTGCTCTTGGAGGCTTATTGGCAGATGCCAATTGGATATTTAGTCTCCGATATTTTTTGCTGAGATACCAGCATTGAACTGTACTTCCAAAAGCCCAAAACACTCATCGGGCAAAATCCTAAATTCTTTTCATCTTAAATTTAATCTGTGTATCTTTCTAATAAGCAGTGTTTCTCACTGTCTTCATGGGTGAGGATTGCTTTCCCTTCCTCACCAAGGTCACCTTTAATGCCCCTGTGGAAAT
>NW_011914105.1:0-1455 GCF_000151845.1 Pteropus vampyrus | reverse complement strand
ACATTGTGATTTTATACAAGTATATGTTACAAAGTAATTACTGCAATAGGTTAGTTATCCAATTTTTGCATTTTTAAATGTTTTAAATGTCAAAAGAATACTGTTTTTGATATGTGAAGATTATATGACATATAAATTTCAATGTTGATAAAATTTTATTTTATCAACACAATCACACTCATTCATTTATGTATTGTCTATAGCTACTTAGTGCTATAACAGCAGAACTGAGTCATCGCAACAGAGACCACATAGCTTGCAAAGCCTAAAATATTAACGATCTTGCCCTTTATCAACAAAGTTGGCCAGCCTCTGATCTAGGTGTTCTCAATGATTGATGATGCTTCTTCTTAAGCATCTTTAAAAGCACCTGAGTAAGAAGTTGTTACAGTGCTTCTTTGGTATACCTTCCCCAGGTGATGGGGAGAAGGGCCAAATGGTGGGTGGGGGGAGGATTAGCTAGGCTTTCCACACAACTTGAAGGAGGAAATGCTCTCTACTTAAGAAGAGTACATCATTTCATTTAGGAAATGGAGCTAACGCTCATGCAATAAGGAGAAACAATAGAAGAGAGGGTATACTTAAAGTATAAATCCTGTGATACAAATAGAAGTGAGAGGACTTTAGGAAAAGACTTATCTGAAGGTGAGACTCAAGATGGATAAAGATTATAGGTTAAAAGAGTGGAGGCAAAGGAAAAAGACTTCCCACATGGAATAGCTTCTTGCACCATGATTGCTTAGAGATGAGAAGCCCAGGGGCAGTCAGAAACATTCTTTGGAGAGCAGCCCAATTCCAATGAAAGTTCATGCTGGGAAGTAATTGGAGCTAATGTTGGGTCAATGAAATAAAGACATCCTATAGGGCTTTCCAAGCCCAGCAGAAGGGGCAAGACTTGCCCTGAGGAGAAACGATGAACAAATATAGATGCTTCATAGGGAATTATATGATGAACATGTGTTAGGAAAACGACTCTGGCAACAATGTGGAATTAGATTGAGAAAAGGGGGAAAAAGTAGTTAAGAAGTCTATTTTTATTTTTAAATGAATATTCAGAGAGTTATACTTTACAGCCCTTTTTATACCAACTGTACCAGAAAAGAATAGGAACACCAAAATTGTGCAGAGAGGTGGAAGCCTTAAATAAACTTTTGCTCTAAACTTTTCTTAAAGATCTTTTAAGTCTCTCTTTTTAATTAAGCTGTCCCACAGAATATCTGTAATCAAACTAAAGTCCAACTTTAAAATCCATACATTTAATCATGTCCTTCCAGGCCCTGAAATTATTGGCATTTTGCATCTTACTTACAGAAGGCTGGGTTCTGTGGTCCCACAGCCTTGCTGTATAAATATCCAGTAAAATTCCTGTTCTGATAAAAGTATCATCCTGACTGTACATTTAGCTAACAGTTTTTTCTGTGAGAAGCCATTTGGATGTTCATAAACCTCACCGAG
>NW_011914104.1:0-1155 GCF_000151845.1 Pteropus vampyrus | reverse complement strand
GCGTGTGAGTTTTTTACGCTGCCCAGTCCAGTCCCGGGTCAGCCCTGGCCACTTGGGCGTTGCTCTCTCCGTTGGAAAAACCATGGACGCCCCGGGCTCAGCACCACTCCGTTCTGGGGCGCCTGCATCGGCGGCTCCGCCTGCCTCGCACAGATGGCCAGGCGCACCGGTCAACCTCATGTGCGTGGGGCGGCCACCGGCGCTCGCCCACATCCACACCCATAGAGACTGTGACTCTGGTGGCACAGCCAGGCCCCCAGAATGACCCCCACAGCAACGGGGATGGGTAGCAGACCCACCTGTCCCCCTCCCCATGTGCCTCAGGCCACAGCATGACCTGCAGGTGACTGTCCCAGACCCCCGAGCAGCCTGCTCTCACTGCCGGGGTGACCGTGGACAGGGAGAGGGTGGAATGTGGAATAAAACTTGCCTACCCGCTCCTGGGCTCACTTCATGCCCCGCCCTCAGCCTGAGATGCCTGGCCTCCCTGGGGCCTCCCTTCCCCACTCCTGGGGGGACGGCTTCCTGTTATTTAGTTTCTCTGTCCCATCCTGACAGAGGGCGGGGGATCCCAAAGGGAGACGGCGGAAAACCCAACAGCCTCTCAGACACCGCGGGGACCCTAAGGGGTGGGGGCTGGGTTCAGATCATTGGCCCTGTGCATGGGGGTCCGGCCCCTGCCTCCTCCCCAGCATGAGCACTGGAGCCTGGAAAGGAGGCAGGACTTGCCGGATGCCCCACTACCAAACTGCTGGCGAGGGGGCGGTGACACCTGCTCTTCCCACCCCTGCAGCTGCGTGACCCCCAGACAGGTTGTACCCGCCAGCTCCGGACTCCAGTTCCTGACCCTTGCGGTTGGAAGGCTCACCGGCTTGTCCCCGTGGTGGCATTGGTGCATTTGCAAAGATCTGGGCTACTCGGCCTCACCCCTCAGACACACACACACAGGTTCTGGCACACACACGTGCTCGGCCCTGGGAACGCAGCCTCCCTGCCCCACCCCCGCGTGTGTCCTGCACAAGAGTCACGAATCTTCTTGCCGCCTCCCGTCCCCCCAGGAGGCCCTCCTGTAACGTCATCTGACCGCAGGTGGTCTGAAGCGCTGCCTGGTTTTCTGTAGCCCGTGGTCTGCTCAGGGCTGTGACACTGCAGCTC
>NW_011914103.1:0-2318 GCF_000151845.1 Pteropus vampyrus | reverse complement strand
GGTGAGAAATATTTCTGAGTTTTCCCTGACCTTTTAAACTTCAGCCTGCTCGCTCAGCTGGTGGAAGCCCAAGTTCCTCGTCTAGCCACAGAAGGCCTGTGCTTTCTCCCTGGAAACGAGGGGCCTCGCCGTTAGCCACCTCTGCCGGAGACTCCCCTCCGTAAACCTCGTGTGAACCCCGGCCCATGTTTGACCAGCCTGCTTCCACGTGTTGAGGCAGCTCGGGAAATAGATGGCTCTGGGCGCAGTTGATAATCTTGTCACTTGTACCTTGTGGTCTTTTATATCTACCTCACCCATCCAGTTAAATTAAATGACCATCAGTCGCTTCCCCACCAGGTTGAAGATTAATGGGCCTTCAGCCCTCCCCTTAGAACACATGCAATTGTCACGTCCTGAAGAGAAATGCAGCGGCTAATAAATTATGGGCTGTCACTGTAGAAGACGGTGGCGGGGGGCGGGTGTGTGCGGGGGGCGCGGGCAGCTCCAGAGCCCTTCTCTGTTCACAGGGGTTGGAGCTGGGCACGTGCAGGGTTGGGGCCGGGCACCTCGCTACAGCATCTGTCAGTGCAGATGCTTCTGAGAGGTACGGAGGAAGTTGGGATGCTGGGACCACGGGAAGTGAGTGGCTAGTGAGCACTTCCGGCTGTCAGGGCTCTGGGAGTGTTGGAGCAGGTGAGTCCTTTCCCAGAATGGATGGCCTTGCAGCTGGTTTGTAGGGAGCAGCTGATCATCGCCACCCACCGCCCCCAGGGCCCAGGAAAACGCGGTTTCAGGCGTCCCCAGGACTTGTCTTCTGATTCCTTGGAAGACTTGTGCCCTCTGCCTACTGAACTGGGCCATATCAATGGTTATAGCCTCAGCCCTCACTTTGCATCTAGGGGGCTCCTAGGAGCTTTCCAAAATATCAGTATAGCACGAGTGCCAACCGAGCTTGCAAGATGTGCTATCTTCATGCTACCATCCCATGCTACCATTCAGGCTTCCCCACGCCTCCCACTGGCCTGTTGTTGGGAGAACTCGCAAAGTTATCAGTGGAAATAAACCCAATTCTAGTTTAGCAGAATTGGATTCACCTGGCAGTTGTTCATTCTTCTATGGATGAGCCGAGTTCTAAAAAGACATAAAACATTTTGAAATAGAAATCTTACCGGCACCAAATATCGTTTTCAGATGTCCCTTAGGGATGAAACCAAGGGTACGGTTAGGAAGGCCGTTCTCTCGATCCGATCTGTGCAGTCAAATGATTTTCCTCATTTACCCGCTTGCTTGTTAAACCTCGGGCAAACACTGACCTTGCTAGTGACATTTGCTCTGTCCCCAGAGCCACCTCCTCTGCTGGTTGGGGCCTTTGGAAAGGGAAACTGGTTCCTGCAAAGAAGTGAGCCTCACAAACCCCCAAAAAACCATTAGCTATTTTTTCACCCTTTACCCATCAAGGGATAAGTCACATTACGATAATACCGTAGACTTTTAATTAGAATGCACATGTTTTCTGAAGAGCTGTGTGACCTCGAGCAGGTCATTTTGTTTTTGTGATCTTTAGTTTCTTCATATGGACAATGAGGATACAAATGACCTGCCATATCGCTTCACAGGTTAACCAAAAGTTATGAAAACCTATCCAGCGTCGGCGTTCAGTGCTAGTGACGTAAATAAAGATCTCGATGAGCTGTCTTCAGCTCAGTGGGTGAGTGACGTTTGTGTAGCATGTTAGTTGGACAAGCTGCTCAATATGCATTGTCTGTTGTTAGTTCCTACATTATGAGTTTGTTGTAAGTGTGGTTATTTTACCCCATTACAGAAGGTTGTAGTAATAACTAGCATTTATGGTTTTCTATATGCCAAGCATCATTTTAAGCAGCCTGTGTGTTTCAACTCGTTTAATCTTCACATCAACCTTATGAGATACAGGCGCTATTATTATTCCATTTTACAGATAATGACATGGTAGCACAGAGAAGTTAAGACTTGTGCTCAAGATTAAATAGCAAGTAAGTGGTAGAGCTGAGAATGCAACGCAGGTGGTTTGGCTCCAAAGTTCTCTCTTGTAAGATGTGAAATTATGTGATAGGGTAACCCAGCCTGTCAAGGGCTCAGATTCTGTCTCAGATCCTAAGCTTTTTCTCTGCCCATGTTACCTCGTGTTTACCTAATATCCAGAGCATTTATAAATAGTTTAAGAAATCGTTATGGAAACTCTATGTACATATGGTACATAAACACACACTTATCTCTGTATATTTAGACAACGTCCCTCAAATATGTTTGTACTGAGAATCCAGCAGACGCTTCCCATTCAGATTAGAACGAGAAAA
>NW_011914102.1:0-1133 GCF_000151845.1 Pteropus vampyrus | reverse complement strand
CCCGCCCCATTATTCATGGCTGAGCACGACATTCTCCGCATCCTTCTTCCAAGGAAGGGACTGGCAAAAAAGAAAGGCATGCTCGAGAAACGAAAGCCGAAGAACCCTGACAACCACACAGCAGTTTAAACCAACGGCGCTGGCCTTCTCCCTCCACCTCGGCCTCTGACCAGTAGGGTTTTCTAAACACTGAAATCACTGGTCTCCACGCTCTCCCCAGCCCCCACCCCTCAAAGATGAGGCCGGGAAATGATAATGCCCGGGTTAAACCCGAGGGTAGGTCACCCCTCATCAAGCTCGCTATACCCGCCCCGCAAGCCCCGGGCTAGAGTCTCCTGGGAGGATGGAGATCGCGGGAGAGCAAGGGGCCCCTGGCCCAGGACCCTCCACTGCGCCCGCGCTAAGCCTCCAGAGACGCGGTTCGCTACACCCGGGTCCTATCCTCCCGCCTCCCCTCCGCTCAGGCCACGCAGGGGCCCTCCTCGCCCCGCGCACTGCAGCGGCACCCGAGGTGGACCCCACGCCGGCCTCACTTGAACACACGCCACACACAAAAGCGCTGCGGCCGCCGCCTTCCCGCCCCCACAGCCCGGCGGAGCAATCAATGAGGTGGCCGGCGCCCGCGTTCCCTCCGTGCACACCCGAATGCGGGGCCCGGCCGGCAGGGGCAGCGGTGCGGCTCACCATCGCTCCGCTTGATCTCCACGTAAATCCCGATCTGGATCTTGCCGAAGTTGGCCGTTGCCATCACCTCATCTGGAGCAGCGGCGGCGGGCCGAGGGAGGGGGACGGGAGGGCGGAAAAGGCGGGGAGGGGGCGGGGTAGGTGTGGGAGGGGGAGCGGTTGCCCGCGGCCGCGCCGGCCCGGGCGACAGCGTGAACGCGAGCCGGGGCCGCGGGAAGCAAAGGTGGGCAGGCGGGCGGAGGCCCCAGGCCTGCAGGCGGGAGGAAGGACGCGCACGCCGGGGCGTCGGGGTGAAGCGAGGGCCGGGGCCGTCAGGCGGCGCGGGGGAGAGTGGGGGGGACCGCGCCGCCCGACACATAACCAAATATTAATACTTAAGGAAATATGCTGTTTCATGAGTGATATAGAATGACTTAGGAATTCAGAGGTTGACTGGCCATCTGCTTTTA
>NW_011914101.1:0-2001 GCF_000151845.1 Pteropus vampyrus | reverse complement strand
CAAGAATTAGGGAATCTTGTGATATTCACCAGGCTTACCCACGGGATTCACGTGACCATCAAGAGACTGGCCTGAGTGCATCACAGGGAGATCACGTGACATTGGGGTGATGGTGTGGTGCTCACTTTTGAATAACGCTTTCACATTCCTTGGTAAAATTCACATAAGCACTGTGAAAATGAGGGTATCTGTGTAACATGGCCACCTAACAGCCCTTCGATCGAAAGGTCATGTCTGCATGAGAAGACTTGCTTGAGCACAGTGGCATAGGCTAACATATACTTGTCATTAGTTAACTGCCCTTAGACCAGTTTGTGACTTTGCCTTTCCTACCTGTTGCCTTGATGTGGCTCCTTCTTTATATTTTCAGATATATATGTATGATCGGCTAGAATTCAGGTGATTCTCCATGTTGATTATTTTATAATTGGGTTATAATTTCAATGCAGACCTGGGAGGAGGTGAACCCTGCTTTTACCTAGTCTGCCATCTTTCACTATCTCAAACATGAAAATTCTTAATTAAAAGCGGGTCATGGTGATGAGGAATTTTCTACTCAAATGGCTAACCTTGTAATCAGCTCCCTGTTCTGCTTCTGTAGACATGCTTGCTACATAGGCCGAAGGGCAGGGTGACCTCGAGATCAACTGAAGATTCACCCTCCCCTTTGCTTGTTCTGTCTAGATAGCAGATGTATTGCCTAAGTTCCTGTCTGAAAATCTCATGCTCTGTAACTGCCCGTAGCCCATAGCATCTTGCACGCTCTGTAACCGCCTGAGGACGAATTAACCAATCAGCCCATGCCAACTATAATTGTGTGGATAAATCCTATAAAAGTAAGATTAGCCCTGAGCTCGGGACTCAGATCTTCAGAGTGCTAGCTCTTCTGGGACCGCCAGCATGATAAACCTGAGTTCTCCAATTCTTTATGTGGTGCTTGGTTTCTCACCGGTCTGATTTTTCTGCAACATTTCTGGAGGCCCCAGTGAGATTCTAACCATGCTGGCCCTTTGAGCTGCTGAACTGGTGGCTTGGCCAGGCTGGGCTGGAGAGGCTCCAAGATGAATGAGAAGGCGCATCACCTGACAGTATTCTGGGTTCTCTTTCAGATTGGAGCTCTGACTCTCCGGATGGCCGAGCCCTGACCAGACTCAGAGGAGGGACGGACCAACTCACCAGGAATAGCCACAGGATAAGGTAAGGCCCCAGGGCTCAGCACCCCAGTCAGGTTCTGTTTTCAGATGGAAGAGGAGCTTGATCACCTCCTAAAGTCTTCAGTTAGAAGACACTGGTCAGAGTCTTCCTGGGGGTGGTTGTGGGGAGACAAAGGTCAGGGCCTTCCAAAAAGCGGGGAGGCAATGTTTTAACATCTGGTGTGTGAATGTGCAAGTAAATGAGCGACCTAGCAGGTTTGACTTGGTCAGGTACAAATTTGTGGCTATATGACTGGGTACCCGTAAGGTCCCCTAAAGGCTATGGAGTCTGAGTGGACTCGTCTACGATTCTGTGATGCACAGCATATGGTCCAGGGAGGCATTGGACTAGTATCCGATCATAAGTCACAAAGTTGAGTCTGCTACGGCCAAGGATTACCAAAGCTCTTTCGAGACACGGCCAGACAAGCACCTGAGTGGTCTCCTCTTTGGAGGAGGCACCCACTCTTGTTTGTCTTTGCACCACCAACACAGGGTGGGATATACAAGGAGGGGAAACAATTGATTACTGATTTAGCTTAAGAATTGTCTATCTCCAAATGGCCCTTTTGATATAGGGGCCCTCTGTCAAATTATTTTCTTGAAATTTTAAGGTCTATTTTCCCCCTCCATTACGAAGCTCCCTAAGGCAATATGGGTGGAGTTTCCTCTAAGCCAATTGTCTTAAATTGTATGTTGAAAAATTTTAAGAAAGATTTCCCAGGGTATTACGAGGTCAAATTGACCCCAAGAAAACTTCGCCTCTTTGTGAGCTTGAGTGGCCTGCTTTCAGGGTAGGATAGCCTTC
>NW_011914100.1:0-1787 GCF_000151845.1 Pteropus vampyrus | reverse complement strand
TGAGGGTGAGCTTTAGAGCAAGTGTTTGGTTTACGGTTTGGGTTAGTTTGGGGTTTAGGTTTACGGTTAGGTATGTGCTTGGCTTAGATTAGGGTTAGGGTTCAGTTTAGAGTTAGTATTATTTTAGGGTTAAATTTCATGTTAAGGTTAGGATTATGGTTAGGGTAAAGGGTTAGGGTTAGGGTTAGAGTTAGGGTGAGGATTAGAATTAGTGTTAGAGTTACGGTTTGGTTTAGAGGTAGTGTTAGAGTTAGGGTTAGATTTAATGTTTGGTTTAGGTTTAGGGTTACGGTTAGTTTAGGGTTAGTAGTATGGTTAGGTTAGGTTAGAATTAGGTTTAGGATTAGGGTTAGGGTTAGCAGTAGGTTCAGGTTACGGTTAGGGTTAGGGTTAGTGTTAGGGATAGAGTGTAGGTGAATGTGAGTTTGAGGGATTGGTTGAAACTAGGCTTAGGTTTAGAATAGGGTTAGGATTAGCGTTACAGTTTGGGTTAGTGTTATCGTGCCAGTGAGTTTTAGTGTAAGTGTTTGGTTTAGGGTTAGTGTCAGTGTTGAGGGTTAGGTATACGGTTAGGTATACGGTTCGGTAAAATTTAGTGTTTGGTTTAGGATTAGTGTTATGGTTTAGGGTTAGGGTTATGGTTAGCATTAGAGTTATGGTTGGGTTAGTGTTAACCTTAGGGTTAGGGTTAGGTTTAGGATTTGTTTACAATAATCTTAGGGTTAGGGTTAGGAGTTATGGTTATGGTTAGATTTAGGGTTACATTTAACTTTACGGTTAGGGTTATGGTTAAGGTTAGAGTCAGTGGTTAGGGTTAGGGTTAGGGTTAGGTTTAGAGTAGGTTTAGCGATAGCGATAGGGGTAGGTTTAGGTTCAGGATTGGGTTAGGTTTAGTGTTAGAGTTCCTTTATGTTTAGGGTTAGGGTTATGGTTAGGGATAGGTTTTGGTTACGGTTAGGGGTAGCAGTTAGGGTTAGGGTTAGGTTAGAATTAGGGTTAGCGGTAAGATTAGAATTAGGTTTATGTTAGGGTTAGAGGTTAGGGTTAGGGTAAGGGTTAGCCTTAAGTTTAGAATTCGAGTTCTGGTTAATGTTAAGGTTAAGGTAAGAATTTAAGATTAGGGTTAGGGTTAAGGTTAGCTTTAGCTTTAGGGTTATGGTTATGGTTGTGGTCAGGATTAGCTTAAGTGTTAGGGTTAGAGTTAGGGTTAGGGTTGACGTAGTATTAGGATAAGGTTTAGGGTTAATGGTAGGGTTAGTGTTAGCATAAGGTGTTAGGGTTAAGGATATTGTTAGTTAGGGTTAAGGTTAGGGTTAGGGTTAGGGTTAGGGTTAGCTTTAGAGCTAAGTTACGGTTAGGCTTAAGGTGAGCGTTAGTGTTCGGGTTAGAGTGTGGTTCTGTGTGACGTTTAGGGTTAGGTTAAATATGCGGTTAGGGTTAGGATAGGAATAGGGTTAGTGTTATGTTAGATTTATGGTTACCTCTGAGGTTATGTTAAGGATAGGGTTGCATATAGGGTCAATATTAGGGTGACGTAGAGGTTTATTTTAAGTGTTTGGTTTTGGGTTAGTTAGTGTTCGTGTTGGGTCTTAGGTATATGGTTAGGTATATGGTTTGGTAAAATTTAGTTTTAGGGTTAGGGTTATTGTTAGGGTTAGTGGTTATGAGTTGGGTATGGTTAGAATTAGGCTTATGGTTAGGGTTAGTGTTAATTTTACGATTAGGATTAGGTTTAAGGTTAGGATTAAGGTTAGCTTTACAGCGAGCTTTGTGGTTAGGATTACATT
>NW_011914099.1:0-3026 GCF_000151845.1 Pteropus vampyrus | reverse complement strand
AAGAAATATGATTTGCAAATATTTTCTTCCACTCTGTGCATTATCTTTGCACTTTCTTGAAGGTCTCCTCTGAAGCACAAAAGTTTTTAATTTTGCTGAAGTTCAATTTATTTTTTCTTGCTTGTGCTTTGAAAAGCCTTTGCGTAACCCAAGGTAGTGAATATTTTCTCCTGTATTTTCTTGTAAGAGGTCTATAGTTTTAGCTCTTACATTTAGGTCTATCTATAATCCACTTTGAATTAATTTTTCCGTATAGTGTGAGGAAGGGATCCAACTTTATTTTGCATGCGGATAGCCTACAGCGAGTTTTTGAAATAGCCTTCTCATGATGGTTTGTGAACATCTTGCTAAAAAAATCAGCTGTGTGATAAACTTCATGGGCATGGAACATGGGGCATATATATGCCAATGAATTGCCAGAGAATTTCAGCTATTTCTGCTCTCCTCCAGGAAATTCATACACTGGCTGAAAGTCTAAACACCTGGAACTACCAAATGACATATTTACATAGCCTCTAGTCTGAGGTCTCCCTACTGGGGCGGTTGGTGGGGTGGTGGGGGGAACTTAGTAATTAATTAAAGAATGATATCAATCACCTAAAGCTTTTGAAAGGTGCTGAATTCACTTCTCTGCACTGATCCACACAAACACTTATTCTACAGTATATGACCTATAAGTCAGGAAATGCCTGGCTTAATGCTATGGTGTTATTTGATGTTTCATTGTTTCACGCTCTTTCCTATTTGAATGAAAGAAAGACCCTTCCTAAAAATTGTGAGTTAGAAATTATTTCTGGGAAGTTTATGAAAATGTCTTATCTGAAACGTTTAAGAAAAGAGCAGATAAACCAACCCTCCAGAAGGCCAAAGCAGAGGGGCGTATAATCCATCCATTCCCAAAGTTCTGTGCTGCTCGGGAGTGGCAAGTTGGATTAGGAGCAATTCCACCAGCAAGAAAGGAAACCTCCATCAGTCAGGTTACCAGACTGAGAGCCCAAATTTAGGAACAAGTCAAGTTTCTTCCCTCTCTTCAGCTCTAAAAGTGCTGATTCTCAAGCATGCAGGTTCGTCTTCCACAAATAGCCTCTATATGCTTGTCTAGGAAGGGAACATGCATGACAAGTGCCTTTCTATACTGCTGAGCTTAAGGGGAGCACCTTAATGTATGTTTTGGAGGCCTGTATTGAAGCTTCTATAACTTTCTATAAATCTCCCAGGCAAATACCCTTTTATCTGAAAAAGGCAACAAGGAAAATAGGCATAGAATATCATAGACCTAGTCCAAATCCTGGCTGTACTACGCAATCTGTGTAATTTTTAGGGAGATATTTAACTTCTTTGAGCCTCATCTTCCTCTTCTGTATTATGGGAATATAAAAATATTTATTAATGGTCATTGTTGGATAACAAATGTAAAATCCTTGGCCCAAGTTAGGAATTCATATATTTTATTCCACTGTTCCTTTCAATACCAAAGATATGGTGGATCCCCAGTTTCAAAACTCACTTTTTGAGCCTTAAATCCAAAGAATTTAAAGACCATTAGCAAAAATAGAGATTGGATTTACAACTGGACACGTCAGATCCCTCCTCAATATTCCATTCCTTTAGTGACCTTAAAGCCCTTGTTTCTTGGCAGGCTATACGACTTCCCTTCATGGGGTCTTCCTGCCACCTTAAGAAAAAAAAAAAAAAATGTCACTACTGTCCATGACTTTGGTCCATCAGCATTCCAGCAAGCTACCCAGCTGTTGGAAAGAACAAGTATTTATTTTCTTTGGTCAGAATATGAAAAGATGAAATACAGCTATGTGTTTTTGGAAAAGCTTTATGACCTTGATCTGTGCACTGACCTCTACCAGGTGTCCCTAGAACTTATTTATGCAGATATTTATTGGCCATGAAACTGATGTGAAGCCCAAATTTCCCTAAGATGATTTTTTGGGGAATTAATTGCTTAACAGGAATATTTGTCTGACTGTAGTAGGAACATTTACCACAAGAAGTGTGTGATGCTCTGTACAGAGGAAATTACTACAAAGAGGCGTGAGATCTGGCTTGATTCTTCAAGAGACCTTGTGTCTTTAGTCCTCTCAAGCACTTCCATTGCCTTAGCATGATATGGAATACTGATCTTTTCTTCCATGGGCTTCCCTGTAAGGTCCTAAAGATCATCAGTAAGATACTAAGTGTGGAAGGATTTCACTCTAAGAACAATGTAGTATACATTCAAGTAGTGACATCTGTATTATTTGTATTCCTATGGAATTCAGTTATTTTCTGCAAAAAATCTCAGAAGCTTCTTTAATGACAATGTGTCAAAATTGGGAACAATGAATTTGAGAACTATAAATGAAAAAGAATGAAAAGAAACATTAATTCAATAGGAATTTGTCATTTATTTTTATTAGGCTACATTATCATAGATGTCCTTTTTTAAACTTTGTGGATGTAAGTAGAGACATTAAAAAGTAGAATAAACAAGTTATTCTTCATATCAAGAGAGGAGAACAAAGGTATACATAAATTCCAAGCAGTGTATAGGCCAAACCTCTGAATATCTTTTCTGGAATTTGGCCCAGAATGGATAAATCCAGACATATAAGTCCAAATATTACTCATATAACTATAAATATGTAAAATCTAAAAACTATTTGATTTTGAAATACAGTTATCACTTAAGACAATTTTAACACATTCCCTGTTTCTGCTGGAGTTCAGCAAATCCTCTTGAAAAAATATAGGACTTTGCTTTCTAATAGGAAAAAAAGAAACCATAGAGAGTAATTTGAGCATGATATACAGTTGAAGATAACTTTAACTTTTTTAGGTGAAGTCCATAGTGTTACTCTAAATTAAATCTAGAATTAATTCTCAGTTAAAGCCAGAATTTTCATCCGGGAAAAAAATAAGTAAATCCTCAATAATTCCACAAAATAAAATATTACATATTTTCTCCAGATTTAGAAGAAATAAAATGGAGTTTCCAGTTTAAACAAAACCTTATGCATAGTTGTAGGAATCAA
>NW_011914098.1:0-2024 GCF_000151845.1 Pteropus vampyrus | reverse complement strand
CTCCTCTGGGAGTGAAGACGTGAGAAAGCCAAGAGCATTGTAAAGAATAGGTCAGCATTGTCTGTGCTTCATGGATAAAAGATCAGCAGCTGAGGAGGAAGAATGTATAGAGCAGCATCATAGAGCCTGCAGGCCCCTTGACTGTGACCTCAGGGTCACAGTCAAGTTTCGTCCGCCTCTGTAGCCTTGCTACTCAAAGTGTGGTTCGTGGGCAGCAGTGTGAACGTCTCCAGGGAGTTTAAAGAAATGCAGAACCTCCAGCCCACACTTCAGGACTCCCAAACCAGAACCTTCATTTTAGTAAATTTCCAAGGTGACATGTGTGCACAATGAAGCTTGAGAAACACTTCTCTAGGGGACCTGGCTCAGGGTTTTCTCATTGTAGGTGCTCAGGAAATGTCTGATGATTGAATGAAAGACAGGACAGGATGATCTCTGGGTCCCTTTCAAAATGAACTTATCCGACTTACTGAAAAGTAGTCACTAACTAGCAGAGTAAAGTAACAACCATTTTACAAAGGACTTTAAGTAAGATGAATGAATTAATAACAGTGCTTTGGTATTGATATTTTAGTTTCTTATTATTATCATTTCACTGGGCTCTTTGTGTGCCCAGGAGGCACCAACAAGGCATAAAATTCTTTTGTCCCTTTTGGTCCACCTCTCACAAAAATGCAAGCATTGAGAATATAAAATCAAATGAGTCGAAATGAGAATAATCAATCTAAAAAGACCAGAGAAAAGAGTGCCTCCCATTGTAAAGACATTGCTCTTTTACCTTTCCACAAAAAGTGGAGTCTGTAAGCTTTTACCTTGTACCATACAGGTGGGTATATGGAGGAGGTGATGGTGAGGAGGAAAAGAACAGACGAGGAAGAGAAAGAAAGGACGGAGAACTAAGGACCCCTGTCCTGTCCTATGAGCTGACACAGGCAGTGTCACTAAATCTGGCCATTAAAGTATTTCTGAAGCAACTGTGTGCACTATTATCATTACTGTCATTATCGTTGTCAACATTTTAATTCTGATTCTGTCTGCCAACTTCTTTACTGAGCAGACCATCTTAGTAGGGGATCAGCCCTTAGCTGCAAGGTTGGCCACAGACCTTAGGCTGCCAGGAAACCAGTTATAAGAAGGGAGACAAAAGGGACCCAGAGGATAGGGAGGCATTCTGAGTTCTGCTAATGAGTAAGGTGACTCATGGCTGACTCAGACAAACGAAGACAAGTCTGGGAGAGGGGAAGCAGTGGGGGGCAGACCTCAAAGGAGCCCTATCGAAACGCTCAAATGGGAGCTAGGAGGCCAGGGACGCAGTGTTATTTAGAGAACTTCCTGCATCTCTGGCATTGGAGGGAGGAGTGAATCCTGAAAACAGAGGGAGAAAATTGCATTTGAGCCCAGAAACTGAGTTGTGAATCCGTCGTCCTCTGTGCTTTCACAAATGTGTGACATTCTACGGCGACAGTGACCTGCTCTTTGGCACATCTCACAATACTAACTCTAAGAATTAATTATCATCAGGTCCCTGGGGAGAAGAGGTAAACCAGGTACCACCCTCTAATTGAGATTTTTTAAATGATCGCACTTAGAAAAATGAGCCTCTTTTGACTTTAGAATTTTATATTTGGGGAACATTGTGATCCAATCTGTGGTTATAGATTTAAAATTTTTTAAATACATGACTAATGTATCTTCTCTCATATTAATAGCTAATTGAGGTTTTGAGTTTGAAGATTTCAGGGTCATATATTGCGATGAAGGTTGGTAACGGCATTGTCCTATGTGGACTGTCCTGAAATGATATGACTGTTCCACCACGCACTATATCCAGGCTCCCTGAAGAGCATGCATTTATGAGATGGCTGGATATACGGACAGACTACTTGCGTGAAACAGTTTTTCTCTGTGTGCTAAATAACCCACATAGAAATCAAACCCATGACCTCAGCCTCATTAAGACTACTGAACTATCTAAAAATAATTTTGGTTGATTACATATTTATATGTGATTTGATGACTGTTGT
>NW_011914097.1:0-588 GCF_000151845.1 Pteropus vampyrus | reverse complement strand
CGGCTACCTGGAGCTGTCGCGTGTGCTCCGGCCCCGCGCCCCTGTCCACGCGGCCCCAGCCCCTGCCCTGCGGCAGCCGACAGTTTGCTGTCTGCGCCTCCGCGTTCACGGCAGCGTCGTTCGCGACGGCGCGGTCTGGAAGTGGCCGAAGCGCCAGCAGGAGGCGAGCGGATCAAGCAGAGCTGGACCGAGCGCGCGGCGGAGTCTGACTCGGCCACGGGAAAGGGCGCCACCCTCCCGTCTGCCACATCGAGGACGTCACTGTGGACAACTCCCGGCCCGACCTCGGCGAGTCCGCGGCGTGGTTCCGATCGAACGGCCTTAACTGTCTGCACCCCAACGTCGCTGCAGCTTCTTAACTGTCTGCACCCCAACGTCGCTGCAGCTTGTCGGGGGCGCTGGGGCGGCCCTGGGAGTTCGATCTGCAGGAGTCCGTGGGCGCGGAGGCTGCAGGCGCCGGGGATGGAACGTAGGCGGGAAACACATGACGGGTCCCGCGGGCGCCCTCACGGCACGGGCACGTTCCAGCGTCTTCTGTCCACGACAGCAGGTGCTCTGGGTCTTCCCGGGGCAGGTGGCCGTGCAGAA
>NW_011914096.1:0-998 GCF_000151845.1 Pteropus vampyrus | reverse complement strand
AATAATAATAAATTACAAAATTTTCTGCTTAAATTTTAAGATTTGCTATGTCTTTATATATTTTAAGACAGCAAGAACTTATTCCCCTTCTGAATATACATGCAATGTGAACTCGTAAGAACTGTCAATGGAATTCAGGGTTTTCAAATATTTTATGCTGTAATTCTCCTTGCTTTTCATCACTTCACTAAGCATTTCTCTCTAATATATTGATAATTCATTTGTAATAAGGAGATGTTCTGGCAAAAGAAAAATAGATTGATTTCTAGAATAAATTTCTAGAATAAACTTAGGTCAATATTGAGATAATGTAACT
The DNA here is from genome assembly GCF_000151845.1 of Pteropus vampyrus. Classification (NCBI taxonomy): domain Eukaryota; kingdom Metazoa; phylum Chordata; class Mammalia; order Chiroptera; family Pteropodidae; genus Pteropus; species Pteropus vampyrus. The sequence continues at coordinate 682 of NW_011914096.1, read as the reverse complement.
AACAATTTCTGCCAATACATTTAACTGTTCTGTTCTTTTCCCCAGCTGCATGAACAGAGAAATAACTTATTATCCTTTTGCTAACATGCTTTGATCCTCTGTCCCCTGTTTTAAGACAATTCTGGAGAACAGAGTTGAGCAAGTTTCATGGGAGGGTACTGATCAAGATGGCCTTAATGTTCCCCCTCAGCTCAACTAAACTTGAGACACTTTTTTCCTGACTAGTCTTCCCTGACCTTCCTTTATATTAGAACATCTATTTTAGATGGCTTTGGATTATAAATTATTTCTCTGGCTGTTTCAGATGTTAGCCTCCTCCAGTTCTACAACCCCAGGAATGTCTTTCTCAAATACACCAGGGCCATCCATTGAAATGTAATCATTAAGAGAGGGCCTGAATCTCTCAGTCTCTGTGAGAAGGCAGGATACGAACTTCAACAAGCACCAATTAGCAAATACAGATGGTCTAATCACATTGATTATCCCCCAACCCCAACCTCCTTCAGTGCTTTCAAATAGATCGCCCTGGAGCTTAAAAACTCTCCTGCCTTTGTTTCAGTGGCATTGAGTTCAGTTTCCCTCCCTGCTTCAACAGTCTCTCTCCCACATTGCAATATTCTTGAATAAAATCTTCCTTTCCTGTTTAACTCCATCTGGTGCAAGTTCTCTTTCACAATTCATT
>NW_011914095.1:0-2244 GCF_000151845.1 Pteropus vampyrus | reverse complement strand
CATGGATTTGCCAACATTTTGTTCTTTCCTCTTTTACATCAGTAGTTTGCAGTCACTGGGTCTTGTAAATGAATATTTTGAATGTGTCTACAGGCAGCATCTCTAATATAGTCTAATCTTTCAATTGACGTTAATTATTAAAAAGTTTTCTAGTTATATAATGTAATAGAAAATATATAATATGTGACAATGTGAACTTGGAATGAAACTATTCTCTAAAAAAGCAAGTTGCATATCATCTAGGCTTTCAACTTTATACATCCTATACCCTTTTATAAATGCTTATTATTCCAACTGTGTTTCATTTGTTTATTTAAAAAATACATTTTTCAAAGCTCTTTGCTTTTCACCACTAATTCTTACACATTCTCCTTAAAGGTCTCATTGGAACAAATTGTGAGATTGGCTATTTCTGCAAAGAAGAACAGAGGTTTCTATTCTGTTTATTGAGCACAGTTTTATTCTGCTGTAGGGGAATTTATATCTGAAACTCTAATATATACTGTTTAGATATGTAAACATAAATAATCAATATATGAAAAAATACATTATATCTAAAGTACATAATATACATACTATATTATAAATAACTAATAGTTTTATTTATTTGTATACATCTGGACTACTCTATGTAGTGTCAAAATTAAGCAGTATTTTAAAATATACAAAGATTTTTGAAAATAAAGCTAAATTAAATGAAGATACAATATTTCTCTACTCTAGTATGTATCATATTTTTTCTCTTTTTATAGTTGGTGTCTGTTTTTCACCATGAGGTTACTCAAATAATAGTTGAGGCATAAAGTGTGTAATAATTAGTTACTGCTTAGGTATCAACAAATCCTGTTTTAATACTTTTTGTATGTACAATAAAGGGGAAACCGAAATATTTTCCTGTGTGTCAACATTCTCACTCCTCATACTTCATTAAATCAAGATGATATAAATCCCTGAAGACTGAAGTACAAATTTTAGAGCTGTATTGATTTAACCTTCCCTTTGTAAATATTTCATAGTTCCATAATGTGCAAATGCAGGCACCCACAGAACAAAGAACTGCACTTTTCTGTTAGTATGCAGAGGGGGTAACTGACAGCTTTTATTATACCATTTAGAAATAATATATATGAAAATATGTAAGAATATTTTGTCATCATTGTGGATGTCAACAAGAATTGATGAAGTATTGCTTTTAAAAGATTTTTGTAGAGAATACTTTAAATGTATCATTTTTCAAATGTAAATCCATTTCTCTTTTATAATTCAAATTTTTTCTTATTATTTTTCAAATTATTTGTTGGTTCGTTTCAAATAACGGGCCTTTTCTTTGGCCTTTTATCTTCATTGACACTGAAGAAACTCAGGATTTAAATATGTGATATTATGGAAACTTCCATGTTAGCCCACTGTGAAGTAATGGTGGTATAAAAACAAATATATTTCATTGATGGATCCATCAAGGAAGAAGTAACCTTTCTCATCTAAGTATTGGGAGTAAGGCTATAAAAATGACAAATATGTTATACTAGTGTTTAATGTTTTCTCTTTTTAAGCTTTATAGAAAAAGAAAGCCATAGTCAACCTAGAAGATTTTTATGAATGCTGATATATCAAGACATAACAAAATTAGTTTTCTGCTGCCATAGAAATGACATAAAAAAGAGGATGATTATCTGTTATTTCAATACTTACTTTGCTGAGAAGGAGGCAGAGAAAATGGATCTGTGGATGAACGGTAAGAGACCAGTATCATGAGATTTCAGTGCTACTTACTTTCATTAAACAAAATGTTTGGTAATTACATAGGCACATACACATAAACACACACTTTAGGAAAAGAATATTACAGAACTTTACAAACTAACAACTTAGTGCACTGAAACAGAAGCTTAGCCTATACCAAGATAAATTGTATTCAGAATTCTAGAAATAAAGTGATGAGTTTCACTTATAGAGTTAATACAAACAGAGGTCAGGGCCTTTCACTAGGCAAACTTTGCTCAATACAGATAGACTTTTCATAATTTAATGTGTGGTGAATTTCTTATAAAAATTTTCTCATGAAAAAATAATTATATAGATATTGTGGATCTCGAGAAAGAAGATATCTACCAAGAAGAACTCTTCGTAGCTAACTGGGCTCAGATTTAAAAGCAGAGTCTAGCAGCAATTTCTAAATAAGGTTCTCAGGCAGCTGCACTTCAGGGAAAAGCCTGCACTGTACTGCCAACCTACCTCCTACAC
>NW_011914094.1:0-1616 GCF_000151845.1 Pteropus vampyrus | reverse complement strand
CCCCAGAACAAGAGAAGAAGATGGGTAGAACAGAATAAGCAGCAGGTAGGTGAAAGTACCATTCCAGAGTGGTTCAGGACTCTCATATAAATTCGTAAAAAATGATACTTCCTATACTTTTATCAAGTATTATCACTGCCAAATTATTTATTAAATACCTGGAGTTCCTGGGCATAAGTTCTTCATATCCCCAGTGATAGGTAAATTGTCTTGTATCTTATAGCAATGATGGGAGGAAGGCTACAAAGTTAGGAGTGTTACCTGAGTTTGGCATAAAATGTCTTTCTTTTACTCTTCTTTCTTTTCTCTATTCTTTTCATCCCAGAGAGGAGGACCCTGTAATGAACTAGAGTGGTTAGGATCTGAAGTTTCCAAACCAGTTGTAGAAACTCAGCATTGCTGTTCAAGCATAAGAACCCCGGCAGCCTAAATGATAAATAACATTAAATCTATTGTTTCCAGGACACTTGGTAAAATTTCAAAGCAAGAGAAAGTCTCTTACATCTCTACCATTCTCCAATTTCCTCTTTCTGATTTTGCCATCACCCCCACCCTTGGAAAGTCTCTCATCTTCCACCTTCCGTTTACTAGGCTTCTTTACCTTGAGGCTTACCTCAACCAGGTATAGTAGTAATTAAATCAGTAATGCTATTGTGTGAAATGCTATTTGATTATTTGAGCCCTTTCTGGAGTATTTGTATATGTAAAGAGACACTTACAAACCATGTCTAAATGTTTAATTGTTGAGCAGGAGTGCAATGGTCCATATCTTCAGTGCAATGGGAATTTTTTTGAAGGGTTTCAAAGCCAGGGAGTGACTTGATCTTATTAAAAAAAAAAATACAACTCCAGAGTGGCAAAAGTGGAATCAGGGAGCCCAGTTAAATGGCTACTGCAAGCTATGGTAAGAACTTACATCAGGATAATATAAGTAGTAAAGATAATGATAAATAAAAATAGTAGTTAGCATTTATATATTACATAAATATACTAGCCACTCCCTTTTACATTATATTAACTCCTTTAATTCTTACTTCACAACAGTCCTATGAAGTACAAAGTACTCTTTTTCTGTATTATCTATTATTCTCTCTTTATAAATGATGAAATCAAGGCACAGGTAGGTTAAGAAACTTGTCCACAACTAGTGTACATCAGATTTAGCAATATATTAGATGTAAGGAGCAAGAAATAGATAAAAAAATATTAATAAAGAGAGCTTTCTTGGTTTTGTCCTGAGCAACTGGGTGAATTAAATAGTGCTATTAAACAAAATGCCAGTGCTATTAAATATGATGGAGAAGAGTGGGAGAAGAATAGGTTTAGGGACAGAGGTGAGAGTAAAGGGAAATAAGGAATTCAGTTTTTGTCATGTTAATATTGAGATACCTGTTAGACATCCGGATGGAATTGTCAGGCCTAGAGCTCAGATGTTTTAGGTAGAAATAGAAATTTGGATTTCATCAGCATGTAAATGGTGTATGAAGCCATGAGACTTGATGGAATCACATAGAACATAGAGAAGAGAGCCTAGAAACAGAACTTGTGGCTCCAATGTAAAAACAGTTTTTTTGTAAGGGAAAGAGTATGGTTTTTGGTATTAGAAATACTGGAAA
>NW_011914093.1:0-3279 GCF_000151845.1 Pteropus vampyrus | reverse complement strand
AGGAGGCCGAGACAGTTTCCCTCCTTGCCTAAACAATCAGTAAAGAGTGTAAGATGAAACAGCTTGTCTCTCGAAAGAGAGTTCCCAACTCTTCTCCGCTACGGAAAACAACTCACGTCTTCCGCAGAGCTCCATTAAGGACAGAACGGCTTTCAGCGGCCCCAGGGTCTAATTCACTGGGGATAAGAGCATACTGAAAACCAGGGTGAGGCACATGGATTACTGGGCAACAGCATGGGATCATTCTTCATATCATTCCAGGGCTTGATTCAGACATACAGCCTTTCTTGCTTCTACCAAAAATCAGTCACTGTTCTTCATGGGACAGAAAACAAGCCCTCCAAACCCTGTACCCTGTGACTGTCTTGCCAAGAAATATACTTGTGTATTGCAAAAGCTTCACAAACATAAAATCTCCAAAAATGAACTCTTGATTCTTGCCACCACCATACCTGGAGGGAGAAATGTTCAGAAAACAAAACAAAACAAAACAAAACAAAAAACCCACAAGATGCAATTTTTATGTTCTCTAATATACCACATATAATCCATCAGCAAATCCTTTTAGCTGTCTTTTGACTCTCTTATCACCATCTCCCTTGCCTACACCCATGGTTCAAGCCTCTATCAATGTTACATGGAAAGTACTGCATTATGCTCTGTTTCTATTCCTGTCTGATAACTCTTACCCCCACATTCAATCGTGCGCAAAATCTTGAATAATCCTTCTGTATTGGATTATGTTACCTCAATGGACAAAACCATTCGACATCTGTCTTTCTAAAATTTCTAGAATAAATTTCATACTGTAGTCTTGGACTACACTTCCAATCTCATTTCCAATCAGTCTTTCAGTCACACTGACCTCTAAGCTCCCTTTAGCTTCAGGGACTTTATACTGGAATCCCCTGAATGTTCCATACCTAGGAATCCACATGTCTTTCTCTTGACCACATGAATCTGTAGTAAATAGCCACCAATTCCCTTCATATACTATTTGTTGAGTTCCATAGTTTGTATTAGTAGGGTGGTAATATTATTCGTTTCATTGCTATGTTCAACTTCTAGAAGAGTGTACATTTTAAGTACTCAAAAATATTTACTGATTAAAAAAGCAAACTGTCAATCAATTATTAATGGTACTAAAATATAAAATGAGATAAAAATCAACTCCATAGGATTGTAAATCATAATGTCACACACGCGTGCATGCACACACACACACACACACGTGTGTGTGTGTAATTGATTTAAATTTGTGGACCACTTTAGTTATAACTGGTGATTCAGATCAGAAGTCAGTATTTGGCACAGTGAAAGCTCTTTTCTATACACAACAACAAGCTTTTTTGCAAGCTTTATGTTTATGTGCTTCATTTATTTTTCTCTCTCTTAGGGTGTTTAAGGTGATAAATCTATATGTAAGAAGAGCTCTGGTAATAGGGAAAGAAAGGCAAATGTTCACGTGCAATACTATAGGCAATCAATACCTGGCTTTGCTCAGGGAAATTTAGATTTTATGCATCTATGTTATTAGTGATTTTAAAAAATTATTGAAATACTTTTAGAACATAACTGTGATTGAGAATCTAAAATGCTCTAATTTCTAAACTTTTACCCCAAATGCAAGTAATATTTATAAATTATTTCTTAGTAATAAAATTTTGCAGCTTTATATATCTTCAATCATTAGAAATTCTTAAACTTAGTTGATAATAACTAAGTGGAAAAACATGGAAAATTAGCAACTTTAGTCAGACTAGGATTTTTAAAAATTCACTTAGCAATTATTTCTGACGTATCCAAGTTTCTAAAATGTTAGTAAAGCACTAAAATTGGTAGTATTGTTTTATATCATATAGCTAGCATTTTGAATTTTAAAAATTATTGCAGCAAAAATAATTTCATAATTTATTGCATTACTTCCCTTATTAGAAAATGGCGACTTTATATTTACCACTAGAAACTCCATCATGAGACTCTTTGGAGTTATGTTGGATAAAATCTTTTAGAAACATACGAATCTATGAGGAAAACATACATTTAAAAATCTTATTCAGTATAACATTACAAATAATTTGTTCTTATTTTTGTAGTAAAAATACACCTCCAAATTTGTTTAGTAGTCACTTCATAAGTGTGTATTAAGTTTGGCTCTTTAAACTCATTTGTCTCCAAGTTTAAGATTTGTTTTAAGCAGGAATAACTACTCAGTTAAATCAATTACATAGTTATAGTGTATCTGCAAAATTTAAGCACTTCACTTTTATTGTAGTTTTCTATCTTAATAAACTGGCTCATACCTTAACTCTTAGCACAGAAACAAACATTCTTATATCTTCAGATACACTGAAGGTGTAGAAGTTTTTTCTGAAACACTGGAGGATGATCATTTTCATCCTGAATCTCAATATATATACTTTTGCCATATAACCTACAAGATAAGAAATAATATATGTTTTATTATTGATTATTTATTCTAAAAGCTGCACTGCAGTGAATGCTTATTGTACTTTATTTTTTCTGAAACAATGGAAATTGCTTAAATTAAAAAAAAAAGTCATTCCTAAATGACATGTCTAATACCACAAAACCCACAGAGGACACTGAAAATGATGCTTCCTGTACAATTATGTTAAGTTGGTGCCACTACATTTAAATACAATGTCCTGGTAATTCATTTTACTTGATTTAATAGGCACTACAGTATTGTATTCTAATGACTTTAATGATACAACTCAACTGTGTATGTTTACAAATACTTCACACATATTACCAGATGCACAAAAGTGACACAAATATATAAACACCTTACGAAGTAATTGAAACTGCCATAAAAATATGTACATATATATTTTATTCTTTCTTAAAACAAATTTATTAGGGTGACATTGGTTAATAAGATTATATGGATTTCAAGTGTACAATTAGATAATCCAATATTGTATATTGCATTGTGTGTTTACCACCGAAAGTCAAATCTTTTGTCAGCATGTATTTGAGCCCCTTTACCCTTTGCTACTAAGCACCTTTCCCTCTAGTAACCACTAAACTTTTGTCTGTGTCTATGTTTTTGTTTGTCTTGTTTACTTTTTGCTTTCAATTTTAGATCCTACAAGAGTAAAATGGTATGGTTCTCAATATTTTGCTTATTTCACTCAGTATGATTATCTCAAGGTGCACCTATGTTTTCGCAAATGGCAGTATCTCATCTTTTCTTATGGCTGTGTAATATCCCATTGTATATACGTACCACCTCTTCTTTAGCCAATCATCTAT
>NW_011914092.1:0-2301 GCF_000151845.1 Pteropus vampyrus | reverse complement strand
AACAAAATGTTTCTACATTGGTTAAAGAATCAGAATCTATAATTTAAAATCTACTCACAAAGTTAGTTTCTGACCAGACTGGATTCAGTAGTAAATTTAACCAGACACTCAAATATATAAATAATACCGATCTTCTACAAAGTCATTCGGAGACAAGAGATAAAAGGAACACTTCCCAAGACATTTTACGAGGCCAGCATTAACAAAGTTTTTATAAGAAATGAATAGTGATATAAAATGTCTAAAACAATGTATCAGCAAATAGTACAGCAATATATGAAAAAGGATAATACATCATGACCAAGTGGGCTTTATCCCAGAAATTCAGGTTAGTTTAATCTCAAATATCCTTTGAAGAGAGATATACTCCATATTTATGAATTGGAAACCTCGTTATTAAGATATCAATTACTCTGTCCCCCAAATTAAACTATAAATTTAATATAATCCTTACCAAAATTCCAAAAGGCTTTTTTTTTTGCAGAAATTGACAAGCTAGTAATAAAATTTGTATAAAATGTAAAAGATCTAGCCTCACTATGAAATTCTTGAAAAATTTAGATAGCTTACCATATGAAATTTCAAGACCTTCTATAATGCTATATCAGTCAGGACAGCATGGGATTGGGAAGAAGACGACACATAGGTTAATGGAATCGTCTATAGTTAGAAAGCAGATCTATACACATACAGATGCTTTATTTTGTCAAAGCAATTCAATAGAGAACAGTTCTATTCAATCAATGGTGTTGGAACAACTGAGGAAACAAAAATGATCCTTGACCCGCTACTTCATACTATACATAAAAGTTAATTTAGATTATGAATTTAAGGAATAAAACTAAAGCTTCTACATGTGCTTCATAGCTTCTACAATAAAACTTTTGTGAAGGAGGCAAAATTTCTTAAGACACAAAGAATACTTTATAAAAGAAAAAAAAAATGATGCAAATGACCTCATCAAAACTAAAATTGTCTGCCCATCAAAAGACATCTTCAACGAAGTGGAAAGGCAAGCCACGGACTAGGAGAAAATATTACATATAGATATATGACAAGAGACTCATAACTATAATGTGTAAACAATCCCTATAAATCAATACGAAAATGGTAAATAGTCCAATTTATTTTAAATGAGCAAATGACTTGCAAAGGTGTCTTCCAAAAGAAAATATTGAATAGGCCAACGGCACATGAAAAGATTCTCAACAGTATAACTCAACAGGAAAATGCAAACTGAAAAAACTAAGGGATACCATTACACATCCATTAGTAAGACTAAAATTTTAAAAGCTGACAAAACCAAATATTGGAAGGAGTATGGAACAGCTGTAAGCATTATACATTACTGAAATTTAAAATAGTTCAACCATTTTTACAGCTTTTTATCATATATTTCTCATAATGTGAAATACATATCTACCCTGTGATCCACCAATTCCGCACCTAGATTAACATCAAAGTCAATAAGGGCGTATGTCTACAAAAATACTTGTATAAGAATGCCCATAAAAACTTTATTTATAATAGCTTGAAACAAGAAACTATCTGTCCATCAACAGAAAAATGGATTTAAAAAGTGTGTTATAGTCATATAATACCATACAGCAATAAAAAAATAAACTACTGACAACCATAACACAGATGAATCTCAAAAATGTTACAATGAGTAAAATAAGCCACACACAAAATACCGTATGATTTATATAAAGTCCAAGTACAATTAATCTATTGTGATATATGTATAGTGGTTACCTTGGGTAGAGGGGGTATGAGTATTCACTGGGTAGGGTATGAGGGAACTTTCTGGAGTGATCTGTAACTTTATCTGAATGATTTATAAAAACTTATTTGGCTGCACACTAAGATTTGCTCATTTTACTTTATGTAAATTATACTCAATTTCAAAAGAGATAACAAGAGGACATTTTGAATGACTTATGCCAATATATTTGAATATTTAGTTGAAATAAATTCCTAAAAAAATTACATTTAACAAAATCTGAACGGTCTTGTATTTATTAAATAAATTTAATCCATAGTTTATATCTTCTGATGAACAAAACTCCAAGCCACTGGCTTCATCAGTGGTTTTCTTCCAAACGAAGAAGAAATAACAATAATATCACACAAATTGCACAAGAAAATAGAAAAAAAATAAAAAAAGGAACACATTTTAATTGGTTTTATAAAGTCAGCTAAATCTCAATGCCCAAACTTGACAAGGACATTACTAGAAAGCCAAACATTAGGCCAGTCTCTCTCACGTTTAAGATTTTAGGCACAGAAATCTTAACAAAA
>NW_011914091.1:0-2414 GCF_000151845.1 Pteropus vampyrus | reverse complement strand
GTCAAAGTTCACCTTTCTGAATTCAGGGGAATATCAAACGAGCGCGCTCCTCACTCATCACACTCATCTCTCTGCTACGGAAACCACATGAGCTGGAGAGCTTTTTTATAAACTAATACTGTCGTGGTCCAAGGCAGCACCATCACACACACACTACTCTCTCTCGCTCTGTTATCATTACAGCCCTGGAAGTATTACAAGCTTCATTTTACAGGCAAAGAAATAGAAAAATTTTTACATTCAATGTGTTCTTATTTATAAAAACAATTTAGCATTATTTATAATAGTAAAAAAAAAAAAATGGGAACCACCTAAAAGTACAATAGAGAGGAAAAGTTTAGTAAATTACAGTAAATCTGAAGATGAGCTATTACACCCATCAAAAATGGAGTTTATATAGAACTTGTCTTAGTGTGGGAAAATACACTGTAATATGAAGTGGGGGAAAAACAAGATACTAAGTTACATACACGCTATAATTTCTACTTTGTTAAAAAATACACAGAAAACAGTCTAGAATCATATATACAAAAAATGTAGTAAGTTGCTCGAATGGATGATTATTGAAGATTTTCAGTTTTCTTTCTTACATATTTCAGTAAATTATTTTATACTTGTATAATTTTTTTTTTTGAGCAAAAAAATTAAAATTTTAAGAAGAAAAAAGTTAAAATAGAAGGAATAAAATTTACTTAAGTTTTACCTGGGAAAGTTTTCTGGGGGAAAATGTCTTAGGACCAACTCACTCTGAAGAAACCATAACCTTTATCCCCGATGTTTGGGGCGCAGTGCGGCATGGCTTGGAAGCTTCTACTTTAATAGGATACGCAGCAGGAGCTAAGAATCCAAATTCTAAAATATGCTAAGAAAACTAATCATTCCCAAAATCTTGCTCAGAGTTTTCTTACTAGAAGCATGATTAACAAAAAATTTGATTCTTAAAACCCTCATTATCACCCAACTCCATAAAATGCAACAAAGGATACATATTCAAGAATATCATTTGAATAAGGGTTCATTGTTCTAGACAGAGTTGCAATTGGGTAACTGTAAGCTGCAGAGAGAAGAAAAACTCAGGAAGTTTGTAGCTATCTTAGTACAACTCGGCCCCAATTCCCAGCTGGTTTAAAGTCTAACTAAGAGTTGAAAGAAATAAATTTTCATAATCAGCGAGCCATAAACCTAAATATTTTTGTGAAAGAAAAGAAACAGGACACTATAAACAAAATATGAAGCTTCACTTGATGTTTCTCACATTTAGCACTGGGCGCCACAGCCACCCGAGAATGTCACCGGCCTCTCACAGAGCGTTATGGTAAAGCCAATTCACAGGTTCCCATAACGGAGCTAGCTTACATATGGGTTCCTTATCTGCTGACCATGGGATATAGTTCAATCCTGCTGAGAATCCCGTTGTGGGGAGTGAGATTCTGTAAAGCCTTCCCTGTCTTACCTCCAACAACGTGGCACTGTTGGTAAGAATCTCTGTCTCGCACATCGAGCAGCAGGAAGGGGCAGTCGGGGTAAGGTTTGTCTTTGGTGTTGGGCTCTGCTTTCTTCGCTAGCCCTTTGTCTAGATCCAGTTCCCCAACACCACTGATGACGCTGCAAGTAAAAAAGTAGGTCAGCAGAAACTAGTCAGGGGTTGATGGCTTAAAGGTCAAATGCGTTTCTTCAGAATAGCGAGTGTGCTCATTTCAAAAGACACTTCAAAGAAAAAGGAAAACGGAGAGTGTGTCTCAGTTCTACCTTGGATTGCAAAATCCTATGGATTCCTACTCTATTTCACTGGACCCCAAGGAGGGGGATCCATGGGTCCATAGTTACCTTCAGAGAATGCACGTTAGGTCATTAGCGTGGCCGAGGGGTTAGAAACTGTAGCGTGCATGCTGCCTCCAGCAACGAGGGCAGCGTTCAGGGAAAGAAAGAGGCGAACCGTTGATCTGACGGAATTTTGAGGGATGTAAGAAAGCAGAGCCGAAGGGGAAAGAATAAGGTTGATAGGAAAGAAAAAATGAAGGTGTTTCCATGTGTATTATACGTAATATAAAGTAACAACGACGTTTCAACATATCTGAGACAGCGACCTAGCCAATGTGGATTTTGAACCTCAATGTTTTCAGTAGTTATCTATACTTAATTCAATTTTATAGGTTACAGCATTGAGGCTGAAGAGGCTTTCAGATTTGGTGGAATCCGTATAAGGAGACAGAGGAAAAGCTAGGATTAAAATGAGGGAATTGACCACTGACAGTTTTGTTTTTAAGGTCAGAAAATCAGGGAAATTTGTTGCCATATTAATATTATAGGCAAAATGTGGTGAAAATATGAATCAAAAGAATAAAGAAGAGTGTTATGAACAAAATGGCAAATAGTGAAATATCTGTTAGAATAAGATAATTACTTTCCTAGGC
>NW_011914090.1:0-3237 GCF_000151845.1 Pteropus vampyrus | reverse complement strand
TTTTGCCTAAGCAGAGGGTTCTCTCTCTTTTAAAGCTCAGTATCTGGTGCTTTAGCCCAACTCCGTCAGTTGGCAGATCAGAAAACTGAGACAGGAGTGGGAACTCAGCTTGCCTGAGGTGACACAGCTGGTTTCCTATTGAACCAAGACCAGCCAGCAGACAGGTGCCATGGATCCAGGCTGTCTGCCCCCAGGGGAAGATCTGAGCTCACGGAAGAGAAAGAAGTAAACATGACAGGCGCCCGTCAAGAGCAGGTGGCAGACCAGGGTCAGAAGAGGGACTGGAACTGAGGGCTGCTGGAGCTCAGGGAAGGAGAGCAGAGCACCCCGAACAAGGCCTGAGTGAGCAGGGAGGGCGTCTTGCAAGAGGAGGAACTTGAGCAGAGCCCAGGATGAACTGCAATAAGGGAATAAGGACAAGGAGGTGGCAGACGGGTGTAAAGTTCCAGTAACAAAGGATCCTGTAAGAACAGTCCAAATGCACTGAGCTCTTACTATGTGCCTGACTCTGTTCAAGTGTGTAGCCTACACTAACTTATTTAAGTCATCAAGTGCCCCTACGCTGTAGATACTGTTGCAGAAAGCAATACCCCCACTTTACTGTCTAGGAAACTGAGGGCAACTTGCCTAAGCCTCAAGTTTGGTGGAGCTGGGATTTGAACCCAGGAGGTCCTGCCTTGTGCCTCATGGTCTAACCCCTGCACCAAAAGAGAGTTCAGACGGTAGAGGCTGCAGAGCTGGCTAGACTCAGGCAAGGAAGGGCTTTTGCAGGTCAGGCCACTGGATTTGAATTTTTTTTTTTTCCCTGCAGAACCCAAAGATGGCTTTTGAGTCAGGAGGTGACACATGCAAAGTATCAGATGAGTCATAAAGCCAGGAGTTCTAAAGCTGGGAACATAGGGCTGTTGTCCCGGCTGGGTGTCCCAGCACCCACTTCATTCCTTCCCTCTGCCATCCCCATAACCCTAGCCTCATCGCTCTAAGATCAAACGACTGTGGCACCTCCCTCAGAGCTGGTCTCCAGTGCCTCTGGAAGCTTTGATCAAGGCACTCTGCCCACGAGCCTTCAGTGGTAGCCTGTTCTCCACAGCAGTGACTCACAGAGTGTGGTCCTTAGACCCCCTGGGACAGCATCACCTGGGGAGCTTGTTTAAAAGGCTAATTCCTGGATTTTATCTCAGGGTCACTGAATCAAATCTCCATGGGTGAGCCTACATTTTTTTAAAACTGCATTGTCAATGAGCTCCCCAGGTGATTCTGTGGCTCACCAAGTTTGAGAACCACCAGCCCAAGAATGAGATCTATTGAATTCCTGTGTGAAACTATGAAAGAGGTGTGGGAGAGACACAAAGATAAATCAGCCATGAGAAGCCTAGCCATGGGCAGCTTGCTGACTAGCAGCGGAAGGCTGTGCTAGCATAGCCAAAAGCTTGGAATGTGAAGTAAGAGACTCAGTTCCAGGCCCAGTTTTGCTGCTTTCTGTCTGGGTGACCTTGGGCTCAGGCGATCAAAGCTTCACTTTGCCCAGCTGACAACCTGTCAAGAACTACAAGGGTCCGAGATTTACTCTTTTTGCAAGCTAACAAGTTGCCTGCCACAGTTTTATGGACTCTGGCAGAACACCTGAGATTCCTGGGTCAGAGATAAAGGACTTTATCACGAACAACACGGCAAGCAGCTGGAGCTTCGTGTTTGCATTGATTCTTCTTGCCCTGCCCGCTCCCCACAAGTACCATGGGAACGATGCAAAGCTCAACCCAGCTGGGTGCTGCGTTATACAATGGGTTTTGCACCACCGCTGAGGGCACCCCATGCTTTAGAAAAATCAAATCTTTTGTAATTGGTTTGCAAGCAAACCTGTCTGATCTTTGCTCAAGGGAAAACATCCCTATTATACAGAACAGTAAAACAAAACAAAACAAAACAAAAACTGCCTATGCTCAGGAGAAACATGTTGTCTCTGTCTTCCAAGACAATTCTCTACTAAAATATCTTTGAAAAGACAGACCAGAACAAAAGCTGTCAGTGCCTCTGGTTGCAGGATAGGCAGAAACGCAAGAGATCCATGGAGAATTATCTCCCAACACAAATGATAACATCAACGTTTATCTTAAAAGCTTTAAATTAAATGGAGTTTAAAAACTTTAAATCAGGTCACATGAGTGAAAGTTACTGGGAGTATAAGGGATAATTACAGAGGAGGTGAGATATGTAGGCAGGTATCTAAAGTGGAAAGTGATAAGCAGGAAATCTTTCATAACAGAACTTATGGGAACAACAAAGGGGAAAATATTTGCAGCCTGTATCATGGGCCAAAGGCCAATATCCTTAAGACATGCAAAGAGTTCCTACAAATAACTAAGAGACCAACAACCCACGAGGGAAAAAAAAGCAAAGATTTGAGCAAACAGTTCCCAGAAAAGGATATATGAATTGCATTTAGAGATATGGAAACGTTCAGCCTCACTCACAATAAGAGAAATGCAAATTCAGACTACCATGAAACCTCATTTTATACATGTCAGATTGGTAAAGTTGAAAAGAGTCGATAATGTATTATTTGTTGGGAATATGGGGAACTGGACGATCCACACATTCTTGGTAGCAGTAAAATTAGTATGAACTCTATGAACAGTGGTTTCCAATCTCTATCAAAATTTTAAATATAATTTTAAAATTTAAATATAATTTTCTTACAGGTATTTGTCTTTCAAGTGTAATTTTGTATACATGCAAAGTGACATGATGTACTAGGATGTTCGTTGCGGCATTATTTATAATAGCAAAAAACTGGAAACACCTAAATGTCCATTATATGACACCATTATACAGCAGAATACTGTACCACCATCTAAAAGAATGAGGCAGCTCTACACAGGACTAATAGAAAGAAATTTTCAAAATATTTTATTAAATGAAAAAATAAGATTGCAGAGCAATGTATATAGTCTGCTACCCTTTGTATGCTCCAGGGAGGAACATATGTTTGTAAATGCATAGTATCTCTTTAGAAAGATACACAAGAGGACATGGTTCCATAGTGTAGTGGTTAGCACGTCTGCTTTACATGCAGAAGGTCCTGGGTTTGCACCCCAGTGGAGCCACGGTCCATGGTCTACGGCCATGCCACCCTGAACAAGCCGATGTCTGATCTCGGAAGCTAAGCAGCATCCAATCTGGTTAGTACTCGGGTGGGAGACCACCTAGGAAGACCAGGTGCTGTAGGAGTAAATAATA
>NW_011914089.1:0-2117 GCF_000151845.1 Pteropus vampyrus | reverse complement strand
GGATAGGGTTTGAGGATATGAATGCCAGCTGCTCATTCCGGAAAGAACTGACTTTTACCCACTTACCCCATTATTCAAGACATTTGCCCTTATCCTTTGCCTGTGAATAGCAGGAGGCGTGAAGGAGTATGGAGAGCATTTAGCAGGGACTCTAATCACAGAGGACTATAAAAAGAGTTAGGCAAAAAAGCCAAGTATTTTAACAGATTAGAGTTATTGCAGCTTTCCCCTTGATATATTACTGAATGACCCATTATTCGCTGTCCCCCCATTATTCACTGTCCCCAGGAACTGGGTTCTGGATGAGCAGTGGGGAAATGCTCTGCCAAAAAGGGCTAGGAGAACTCTCCCTTGACCTTGAGGATCTCTACTCAGCCTCTGGTTCGATATGGGGCTTTGCTTCAGAGTTGGAACGAGAAACTCATTTTCTGCCCAAGCCCAGGTGGCTCCAGAAGGGGAACAGCCAGCACTGTCCCAAGTGTCTGCTGCCCAAATGAACGCCTCTAAGTGAATCATGTAATTATGAAAAACCCCAGCTGGGAGGACAATGACATCACATTCCCCAGAGGAAGAGAAAATAAAGAGAGAAAAACAGCACTTGGAATGGGGCAGGGAGGGTGCCCTGGGAGAGACATTAAAAATGTCCCAAAAGGAAAGAAACTCAACTCACAAACTGAAAAAGGAGTTATCAGGGTGGATTCTGAACTCACCAGCAGCCCACCGCTATAGCCGGGATGGCAGGGGGGCAAGGCGCTATCACAGGTGCTGGTCGTCTGTGGCCGGATTTAATGGGAAAAAAGAAGCGGCCAAAGCGCCGGGTGGGCAGGAAGCACAGGTCCCTTTTCTGCAGCACAGATCACCGGGAGAGGCGGGCCCTGGGAAAAGGCCGCCTTCCTGCTGCGCCCCTTCTTCCCTCACTTTCCCCAGTTCCCTGAGTTCTCTCTCCCTGCTTACTTTCCCATGCATATGTCTATCTCCCCAGAGACCTAATTTAAGTAATCCAGTTGCTCTTTCAGCTTCAAATTATCATCAGCCAGAGAAATTTAAAAAGCCCCAAACAGATAAATACACTCCTTAAGAGTGCATTTAGCTTTTTTGGAAAGCCCAAATAATCTGATCTCCTTCCAGGGCAGAGCGACCAGCTTCAGTGGGCGGCGAACCCCAAAGTTCTCTAGCACTTTATACATACCTTTCGCCTTACAAATGCTCACCCTAGCAGCTCTCATAGACCCCTGCCATTATCATCAAGGATCCTTTCCATGTTCACACTCACTGAAAATGGATCAGCACCATTTGTTTTGCTTCTTTTGCCCCGGAACAAAGGGGGTTTGTTGATGAGCCCAGATTGTACTGAACCAAACACATTTCTTTCTAGCTGAACACCCAGCCCGATTCACTTCTGGACAGCTGAGCCCCTGAGTGAGTAATTTTTCTGATGAAAAAATACCACAGATAGATTTATCTCTATAGTGTCATTGTCCTGTGCTTTCACCAGTCTCAAATATATGGAGAATTTTGCTACAAAGCATCCCTTTTCTTTTACCTTCTCTATGCCTCTCTTATGAACATGCCCAGTACCTGTATCTAAAGAACCACCCATCTGCCCTATGGTTTTCTTCTAGATTCTGCCGGAGAAGGCACAAATATCTGTCATAAAAGAGTTTCATCTTTTGGCCTTGAGCGTCGTTTCCTTAAGGCAAAAAAGGACTTACCCCCACCTCCTTGCTGCGGGTCTGTCACTCATGCCTTCCCTGGCCAGAGTGCAGCTCTCATTGCCTGCCTGCGGTATTCAGTGAGCTGGGAGTCAGATTACGGCCACTTGTCTGATTGGGTTTTTGGAGTCTAGGGGTGGAAAGATTCTGCACCATGTGGCAATCACTAAGTTATATTTGAACTCGAAATAACTTTTCTCCACCTGATCACTATAGACACACAGCATTTCAGAAACTCAAACATTATGTTATGTTTCTTTAGCTGGTAGTCTTTGAAAAAGAAGATTTCCCCAAATCTTTACCAGAGTTCTTCCTACCACAAAGCACTGGTGAGACTTTGTCTTGTTTGGTAATGTGTTACAGTTGAAATTGGGCAACTATGAGAACACGGGTTTACATTATCAA
>NW_011914088.1:0-1893 GCF_000151845.1 Pteropus vampyrus | reverse complement strand
TAGCCATTCATGTTTTCTATTTTTTTCAATGCCCTCCCCCAACACACACACACACACACACACACACACACACACAACCTGAGACAGTTTATCATCCAGTACAGTGTATTACAGCAATACATTCATTGACATGAACATATTAACAGAAACTACAAGACTTCTAAGTATCTGTTTCTTTCATAAAGTGTTCTATGGTGTGGAATAAGAGACAGAAGCCTGATATAACACAGGAGAGGGTGAGAGAGAAGAGGGAAAGAATCCCAGAAGTGATGTAGCTACACAGAACCCCGGGGCCCCAGTTGGCCCACTATACCCTGCTGGCATCCGGCATGACTCAGTGTGAAGCCCCCTTAGAGGACTTGGCTAACGTTATTTCCTGACCCAATCAGACTTGGCTCAATGAGCGGAATAGGCCAGAGCCTGCTGAAGAGCCCATTAGCAGATTCAACAGTCAGGAACCAGGGGAAGGGAAAGAGGAAATAAAGCAAGAACTGAAACCTGTTACAAAAACATTAATTCCACTTAAGTGTCATTCTTTATCAACAGAGCTTATTTGAAGTCTTGGAAAAGATTTGAAATTCTCAAAAGGATTTTCTGTGCTGAACACTCTTTTATATCCCGTATAAAACCCAGAGTAATGTTAAATTTATAACAATTATGAACCCGAAGATGTTAAAACATCAAAACTTCCCCCCAAAATGAAAGTCCAAAGTGCTTTGACACTATTAGTCTAGTCTACCAAGACTGTATGGGTGATTTGAAGATGTTGTTTGTTTGTTTGGATATTTGACTTAATTTGTAGAGGTAAAATATATTTATAAATGTGAAAGAAATTGGGATAAAAGCCAGATACATGTGGAATCACACTGAGAAACACAAGTAGGTAGTTCAGAATATCGACCTCCAATACCATTTTTAAAAGCTTCTAGGTAATTATTGATTTTTTAAAAATTATAATACTACATGCTTAGAGTAGTGAACATTTTTTATAATAATAATAATAATAACAACAACAACAACAATAATAATAATACAACTGATACTGAGTGCTTACTACATGCCTAACAAGAAATTTTAAAAGGTTTTAGATATTCATTTAATCTTCATGATGGTTTTATAATGTAGGCATATTACTACTGGTCTTATTTATACAGCCGAACAAGTGGAAGTACAGAGAATTTAAGTAGCTCTCGTACAGTTAGCAACTTGCAGAGCCATTATCTAAATCCACTCTGTTTGGCTCTTGAGACCACATTAGATATCTCACTGCACTTCTCCTCAGGGAATAATAGCCATTTTTTGCAATCACTGGGGTCCTTCCAGTCTGAAGACTACGGAATTCTTGGATTGGAAGGTGAGAATTCTGCTTAAGCATTCAAGGCATATTCCTCATCCTTTAAAAGGTGCTAAATCTTGGTAAGTTGCTGCATGCTGGAAATACGTTGGGACATCTGTTTCCCTCCTAAAATTCCATCCGCTGATGACTTGTTACTCTTAGTCATTCTTGGCCTTGGCTCTTAATCATACTTCAGACTGTGACCTGTGTTCTAATTCTGCTTTTGGATCCTCCTATCCTGTAAGAAAAATTATTTTGCCTTACACTTCTAACATGACTTATCTCAGAACAAGTTTAGGATTTGCTTTTATGGCACAAACTGAGAGTTAGCCCTGATTTTTATTTCATGCTGTTCTGTTCTGCAGCTGGGATAAAACAGTTTGGAGGCCTAGAATCAATTTGAATATTGACAATTCTATAAACAAGTATACCACCTGCTAGAGCATATAAGTCTTGAAGACACATTTTTCCCCATGGGCCGTGACCAAGATTGCTTATCTTTAGAAAAATTCCAAGTGAAGACTTCTCAAAATGATTAAATGCATCCTTAGGCTCTT
>NW_011914087.1:0-1913 GCF_000151845.1 Pteropus vampyrus | reverse complement strand
AAGGGAAAGAAAAGGAGCAGGGATTACAAAGCATTTCAGACAAATAATTGACAAGACTTTCCCAAATTTAAAGAATGAGCTGGTGCTTGGAATTCAAGAAGTCATAGAACACCCAATTATCTCAACCCAAAAAAGCCTTCACCAAGAAACAGTGTATTAAATTATCAAAAACCAACAATAAAGAAAGAATTCTCAGGGCAGCCAGGGAAAAGAAGATGGTAACCTATAAAACAAAACAAATTAGATTATCCTTGAACTTCTCAGTGCAAATCTTACAAGCCAGAAAGGAATAGAATCAAATATTTAAACTATTAAGTGAAAGGAACTACCAGCCTAGAATAATGTATGCAGCTAAGCTCTCCTTTATATATGAAGGAGAAATAAAGACCTTTCCAGACATACAAAAATGGAGAGATTTCTCCACCACGGGGCCTGTACTACAGGAAATACTGAAAGGGGTCAGATCACCTAAAACAAAATGACAAAAAAATAAAAATAAAAATAATAATAATAATTAGGGGTAAGGTGACTAGCAGGCTGCTAAAAGCAGAGGAGGGCAACTGTTACTGGGAATAAGCCATTATAAGCTTAAAATAAGGAAAGATTAGCTATAGCAAGATAGTAATGAACATTCAGCATACATAGGAACAAATTGAGACAACAATGAGTGAAGGGAAGATTCAAAGATCCAAATTCGCAAAAGAGAATGGAGATAACGAACATGCAAAAGAAAATGGATGACTGTATATATATATAACAATCCTTTATGTGTTCATAATGGTAACCACTGGACATAGGTTTAGAACAGAGTATATAACATAAAACAAGAAGAACCAGAGCAAAACCCACAAAAGCCAACCAAAATAAAGAAAACAGAAACACAAGGACGAGGAAGCAATGGAAACACTGAGCTACCAGAAAGCAAAAGATAAAATGCCTATAAGAAGACCTTATATTTCAATAATCACTCTAAATGTAAATGGAATGAACTCACCAGTAAAAAGGAGCAGAGTTGCAGAATGCATCAAAAAACAAAACCTAACTATATGCTGCCTCCAGGAGACACATCTCAGCTCCAAAGACAAATATAGACTCAAAGTGAAAGGGTAAAAAATGATATTTCGAGCAAATGGCATTCAGAGAAAAGCAGAGTAGCAGCACTAATATTGGACAAAACAGACTTCAAAATCAAAAAAGTAAAGAAAGATACTGAGGGACACTTCAAAATGATAAAAGGAATCATACACCGAGAAGAAATAACAATTATTAATATCTATTCTCCCAATCAGGGAGCCCCAAAATATGTAAAGCAATTACTAGCAGAACTGAAGGGAGAAGCAGACCAAAACACTATCGTAGTAGTGGACCTATATGCCGCACTGTCGGACATAGACAGATCATCCAAACAGAAAATCAATAAGGAAATAACATTCTTATGACACATTAGACCAACTGGACATAATTGAATTTACAGAGCCTTCCATCCCAAAACAGCTGCTTATACATTCTTCTCGAGTGCACATAGAACATTCTCAAGAATCGACCACATACTGGGACACAGAGATAGCCTCAACAAATGTAAGAGGGTTGAAATCACATTAACCATATCCTCTGATCATAATGCTTTGAAATTAGAGATCAACTGCAAAAAGAAATCAGGAAGAACCCCAAATACATGGAGATTAAACAGCATGCTACTGAAGAATAACTGGGTCAGAGATGAAATAAAAAGAGAGATCAAGAGATATGTAAAACAAATGACAATGATAGTACAACATATCAAAACTTTCGGGACACAGCAAAAGTGGTCATAAGAGGAAAGCTCATGTCATTAGACACCTGTCTCAAAAACAAGAACGAGCCCAAATAAGCAATTTAAAACATTTCTTAGAAACTAGAAAGGAATAAAAAAT
>NW_011914086.1:0-2777 GCF_000151845.1 Pteropus vampyrus | reverse complement strand
TTTTTAAGTATCCAAATTTCAAAATTTTGCTGATATAACTTTTTTCTAAAACAAAATTATACTTTAAAAGGTATTTAAAATTTTTTCCTGACTGAAATTTCAAACTTGTTTTAAAGAATTGTGAAAAGTATATAAATGTGAATTTGGTAATTTAGAAACCTTTTGTGTAAAGATTTTTCATACTAACTGAAGTAAAATTGCAAGGGAGGTAAAACATTTGAGGAGTGTGTAATATTGTTTTTTAATTCAGTGCATTTTATCTTTACAGCTGCAATTTTTGTGACTTGAATAGGAAAAAAAATAATGAGTTTGGAGACTTCAAATAAGATTGATGCTCAGAGTTACAAAGTGAGCCACCAGTACCAAACCCAATGCTTACTCATAACTTCTCTTCCAAAATGTGTAGCACAGCTGTGAAAGTGAACATTAGGAATGTGTACTACCTTAGCTGTTATCCCTACTCTCAAAATTGTAGTGTATTTGGGTTATTTGTGTGTTGTACGATGTAAACAATGAATGGGTGTTTCCGAGGCCTTTAGTGCTTTCCTGGGCCTCACCCGTGGGTGGGTGGTGCAGCTGTTGTGTGGTGAGCCATTTGGAAAGACGTGTCTGTGTTTTTGAAGGTTTCAATGTATATATAACTTTTGGACAAGCCTAAACTCTCCCCGTAAATTCTCTTTTCTTCTGTATCTCTGTTACAAACATAGTGTGATACTATCAAATAGTAAGGAAAACACTTAAATATACAAAACTTTTTTCAGTGTGGAGTACATTTTTCCAATCACAGGAACTTCAACTGTTGTGAGAAATGTTTATTTTTGTGGCACTGTATATGTTAAGAAATTTTATTTTGAAAAAATATAAAGGTTAACGTCCATAATAAATATTTCTCCTTGAAGCTACCTTATCAAGAATGAAAAAAAATAATAATATGGAAAGAATTCCATATTTAATCACTGCTATATTAAAATATATATTTTAATTATATTTGACAAGTTTTGCATCTAAATTGACCTATTTATTCATTCTTGATTAAATGCACTGAAAAATAAAGGGTTCATTTCTATCATGTCCGTGCAAATGCAATTACAAATGTGCTATTCAAGTGATATTATGAAGGCACCCCAAGATATATCTGTAATTTAAAGATTACTGCAAATATTTTTATTTTATTGTGGGTTTTATGTACACCTTGTTAAGTTAGTATTTCTTTATGTGTTCTGTAGACTAGTGTTCTTCCATCCCTCAACTGAACTCAAAAGTAGGTTTTGTTGTACCATTGTGATTAGAACTTAAACTGATTCAGAGAATTGTATCCTTTACTGTACATACTGTATTCTTTAATTTTTAATTTGTCGTCATACTGTCTGTGCTGATGGCTTGGCTTAAGATTTTGACGCATAAATGAGGTCACTGTTGATCAGTGTTGCTCGTGGCTTGGCAGCTCTTCGTTAAAAGCATATTGGGTTGGAAAGGTGTTTGCCTATTTTTCAAATTATTTAATAGATGTATGGTACCATTTAAAAGTGGTTGTATCTGAATTTACTGTGGGGATAACATACACTGTAATGGGGAAAAATTACCTAAAATCAATTTCAAAATGGCTTTCTTTGTATTTCAGTTTAAAAACCCAGTGCATGTACGCCCTCTGAGATGCAATAAACACCTTGAACAAAGAAAATGCAAACATAATCTTTGTCTCTGTTTTTTTTTTTTTTAGAGGCAAAAGTCTGTTTCCAATAACACACATGACACACAAAAAATATTGAAAATTTAAAAACATTCAGGGTGAGAAATGCTGTCCATGCCGACATAGTTTTGATAATTTTGCAACAAATCAAAAACAAGGAAAAAGAGAACAGTTTTAACCAGCAATCATTAAACTTGGGACTCTGGCTGCTGCCAAATAAACTGAAATTCCATATTCAAAAAAAAAAAAAAAGGACGAACTTTCTTTTAGAATATGCAGTTGAATTCTTATAATAGTTTTGTGAGAATTCTCCATAAAAGTTGAAGAATAACATGACTTTAGATTATAATTTACTCTCACACTTACATGCAAGTCACTCAGGCACAAAATATATATTAGCCTGTTTTAATAAAACTGGATGACCTTATGCTTACAACTAAGTTGTTACAACATCCCAAAAAGTAGTCCAGTCTCAAATAGAAATATTAATCAAATAGAATACACTTATTTCTAAAACTATCTTTCTTTTAGTTACCTAGTTTTGTATCCTGAGAACTGACTTTCAAAAATGAGTATGTGATTATGTAATATGGTTTTTATAGATTACGTTAGATCATATATTACTTTGTGGGCATACTGTAATAAAAAGTTTAGATTGTAAATAATTTTAAGTTTGATATTGACTTTTTTCAAAAAGCTTTTCTGTTTATTGAATGGCCTATGGTGGTATAAATTCTTAATAGGCAAAGCTACAAGAGCATTATTTTTAAATCAGACATTGGGCCCTTGCTTGTGGTGAGAGTCTTGGTATCCTTGTAGGGGAATTGTCTTATAGATGAGATGCTAGATGAGGTCCTCTGGGTACTCAGGAAATTAATCTCTCTGGGTAATTTGCAACTCAGGTCCAATTTATCTGTGATGTTCCTCTACATGGTGACTGTGCCTTTCTAGCCTCACCTCTGCCTCAACTCCACCTTCTGCATGTACGTACACATGTATACAAGCATACCGTTCTGTGTGTGTGACCATGCCACTACTTTTGCAAGGGGACAACAAGCACTTTGCTGGCCCACCTGGGCCTATACCT
>NW_011914085.1:0-2453 GCF_000151845.1 Pteropus vampyrus | reverse complement strand
AAAAAGAAAATACCTAGGCTTAAATTTAACAAGAACTGTCCAGTATCTACATGAAGAAAACCATAAAACACTTTTGAAAGACATAAAACATGACTTGAACAAATGTTATGACATAGCATGTGCTTAGCTAGTAAGACTGAATGAACATCACTGTAATGGTTTCACTTCTTCCCAAGTTAATAAATTTAATATGATCTCGATAAAAATACCTACCCTTATCATAAAAAATTCATGATAAAGTTCACTGGAAAGAATAATCACGAGTAGCCAAGAAAATCATGAAAATGAAGAGCGACAGGTTGGAGAAGCGGGTACCTAGCCATACCAGATAACTAAAACACACAAAACACCTACAAAGAAAAGAATGGTACTGTCAAAGGAAGAGACAAGAAAGAACAGAAAATCCAGGAATAGACCCACTGCATGTGGAGATACATCATAAAGGAAGCACCTCAAATCAGTGGAAAAACAGACTTTAAAGTAGTAGTTTGAAACAATGTGATAATCATATTTTAAAAAAGATAAAATTAAATGTATTACACTGAAAACTAGGATAAACTCTAACTGGAACTGAGATTTAAATGTATAAGAAGAAAACATACAAGTACTAAAAGAAAACACTGGTGAGTAAAGAAAACTTTTCTAACTATAACTTGAAATGTAGAAGTATTAAAAAAAAGACTGATCATTTTGACTACATAAAAATTTAAAGAAGTATTTACATAAAAAAACAAAAATCATACAAATTTTTTAAAAATCTAAGCAAAGTACTCATACTATATTTTTTTAAGGGCTTGTTGTCTGAAATACTTGTGGCTAAAGTTCTGTGATGTCTGGAATTTGCTTCCAAATGATACAATGCCTAGAAGAGAAAGCAGGTGAATGTAGAGATGAAACAAGACTGGCTATTAGCCGATGAGCATTGAAACTAGGTGGCTGCTCTGTAGGAAATCATTATATTATTTAATCAACTTTTGTATGTGTTTAAAATTTTCAACAATATTATTTTTAAAATCATTGACTATCTGAGCAACACCATTATAATTTTTGCCAATTCAGGCCTTTCAGGAATAAAACGTAAGCAGCACCCTGGGCAAACTCTTGCCTTTCACACATATACATAACCTATCTGGTTAACTATTTCACTCAATCCGCCTTAGTATGTTTTATTGCCAAGATACATTCTGCATCCAAACAAGCAAGAAGCTAGACCTCTGCATATTTGTTTCACCTTTTTATTAAAAAATGTAAAACACATTGATAAAAATTCACAGAAAAATGTTTGTTAACCAGGTCAAGTAAAAGGAAATTGCCAGCACCCCAGAAGTACCAATGAGTTTTTCTGATTATTTTCTTCTAGAGTCCCTCCTCCTCTAGAAGAAAATACTATCTCATATGATAATCTCTTCCTTGCACTTCTTCACATTTTCATCTATGTATGTTTCCCAAATGATAGTTTAGTTTTGTCTGTTTCCAAACTATATACAAATGGAAGAATTTTTACACATTTTTTTGAGTCTTCTTTCAATCTCCATTGTGCTTGTAAGATTGGTCCATGTTGTTACATGTCGGAGATAAATGCATTCTCATTGCACGTCGTATTCCATTATATGGTTATATCATAATTTATCCGTTAAACTGTTGATGGTAGTTTGGATTGTTTTCACTTTGGGATTTTTATGAACAATGCCTTTATATTCTTGTACGAATATCCTGGTTCATATATGCACAAGTTTCTCTATGTTATAAACCAGGAGAATCGCTCAGCCATAGGATATGCACGTTTTCAACTTTACTGATAATGTCAAGTTATATTCCAAAGTCCTTATACCAATTTACACTCCTACTGGTAGCATCTGAGAGTTGCTATTCCATATTGCTGACAGTTTTAACCCTGCACTTGTCCTAGCCATGGTAAATACTCACATGTCCCTCATCAGACGAGCATCCTCAGCTCGGACCAGCAAACTTCGGATCAGGTTAGAATTCTCAGCCATGTCAGCACTGAGCTTTTGATGCACTGAATGATGCTCATCCACCTGGAGGCCATGAACACGCGGGAATTAAAAAGGCCTCCCAAATTTCTTGAAAATTAGACAGGTCAGGAAGACTCTTTCTACCATATACCGAGGCCCTTTTCTTCCTCCTGCTTACTCGTACCATCTTAACTACACATTGTTTGAACCTTTCCTCAATGAAATAAGTAGTCTATGCTGCCTCTAACACTCAAGGTAACATTCCCTTTGGATCTTTCCATGTCTTAGCATCGGGAGCCCTAGCAACACACATATTAATATTTTAGGGATTTGGGGTGGGAATGCTGTTATAATTTGGGGCCAATCACAATCGTTATTTTTCTTTTAAATTTGGGTTGTTGGAAAACACTAAACCAAAGAGCAAAGTAGATACAACAGAGAAGATGAAGGGTTAGCAAAGGAAATTGCGATGTAATA
>NW_011914084.1:0-3751 GCF_000151845.1 Pteropus vampyrus | reverse complement strand
TTACAAAGAGAATATAGTCATTTATAGATGAATATGTTCAATGATATATCCAGTTTTAATTTTATTTGAGACTTGGGGTATATCTTAGTTTTAGATTTCCCAAGCAACTACTTATCAATTCATATTAACTGAAAAGCTAGAAAATAATTGAAGATGAGAATTGAATAATTATATGAGCTATTGTAGCTTAATGGAAACATATTAACTAACTCATGCTTTTTTAATTCAATTCCATAATCGATTCATGATGAATAGGTTTTCAAGGCTGTGTGCCTCAAACTTTTTAGCATAGAATAGGCAGTTTTTCATGAAAAAAAAATCCATTCATAAGTAAATTATATGTGCTAAGAACTGTGATGGTTATTTTGCTGTAAATTTTTCTAATATTCATGTTTGACCTCTAAAATGACATTTTTAGAAATCCAACACAGTAAATAATGTACAAATACTTTCATTTTCAAATGACTAATAAGCCATAATTTCTTACTAAAAATAATTCTACTCATTAACATATATTTATTTTATGGGAATAATGAATAAACATATGTGTTTAAGTCAGCTGCACAATATAATGTAATGAACACCTTGTAAACAGACCACATGCATGCTCCTTCTGACTATTTACACTATGGAGTTGGTGAAACTATTTGTATTATAAATTGTAACTTTATATAAATCCCTTGTGATGTGGGCTACTTCGTTAAACTCAAATAATCCAAAAGTCTTCACAGCTCCAATTTGACTGTTACTAAACTTACTGTATTTAAATACATCTTTCAAAAATCTTAATATTATTTTACAATTGCCTTAAAGATTGAGAAAATACTGGGAAGTGAAAAAGGCAAGTAATTTATTCCAGTGCTCTGACAGTTTTCATGAACCTTCTCTTTACTAGTTGAATGATGTCCATGTTTGGTGTACCGCAACATCAAATTGTAATTAGATGGACATTGATTAAAATGGGCCATTTGTCAAATCACAACTTTAAAATCTTAAATGAAGACACTTTAGCTCATATAGTTGACTCTTCATTCAAGAGATGATGAAACAGATTGGAAGTATGCCTTTAATATGTTGGGCTATGGGGCAAAACAAACTGTCTGGCCTGAAGCACCATTAATGTGGGCTAAGCTTTATATATTAAAGAATGAGAAGTCCTGAGATTTTAAACACTGTGACTTTCCAGAAGTCAAGTCAGTTTAATGAAGAAAAACTAGTTTTAATAAAGACATAAACAACTAGTGCACACTTACACGGTGTTCCATAAGAACTCAACATGTTCAGGGTCAAGTACATGTTAGCATCATATTTTACAAACTGAAATTCAGGCAGAGGTTAAGTTACTTGCTCCAGACCACAGCAGGAGTCCTGTCATGGTAAGGGACAGCATGGCCTTTCTACTCTTTCAGTCTGTATCCATGATTAATCTTAGAGGAAAGGATTTAACAGAGAAAGCTTCTAAATATTCATGAAGTAATAGAAAACTAAATATTACAGAAATTCTGGATAATGTTTAAAAGTTCAAAATTGCCACCTACTCAAATGAAACCGAGACCCAAAAAAAAAGGCTGCTTGGATCCCAGAGATGGGAGATGATGCAATAAAAAGTTGAAGGAGCAAAAAAGGTTCCTGGATCACTTTGTCATCATGTGGCATTAAAGTAACTTGTGAGGGAAGAGTTAATCAAAAGCTGCTGAAACTGTCGCAAGAACGGTTCTTCATTATAAAGTTCTTATTTATTTATTTATTAGATTAACTATAGGAAAAATTAATTGCCCTTAGTCTTAAAGTAAAATCTATGGGAGCAAAATATCCTGTTCAATATTTGAGGGACATGGTCCATGTATTGCTTAATTTAAATAATCTAATTGTAGAAGCTAATCCACTTAACTCACCATAACACTTATAGTCATTTACCTCAATTAGGGTCATCTTGACTTTGGTTCTTTTTTTATTTTTCTGAAACAATTGTTTTACCATAAAATATTTTTTCTTAAATAATTTTCCAATATTAACAATACAGAACCAAGAGTTTTTGAGAACTAATAAATGATAAAGAAAATACTATTCTAGTATGCTGTAAAACATGGCAGTCAACAGAGCAGATTAAAAGAAAAGAATATAGATAGCCATGGAAAATATAGATAGCTTCTGCAGAAATTCCCCACTGCCTTTGAGTCAAATATGTAGCAGAAGAAACGGTGGTGGTAGCAGTAGGGTGGAGGTAATGGAGTCTAAAGGGTTTCTTTTAGAGTACCTGAATCTGACTGCAGAACTATAATTTTTCTACATTTATAATTTATATAAATGACTTAGAATTTCATAAGAAATTAAATGTTCCATAAAGAACAAAAGATATAACTAGAGAATACAGCACACTTACACCAAGACCATGGGATGTCATTGTTGGACAATGACAGACAAATAAACTTTAAGTCTCTGGTAGAGTGAGTCAAAATTTAGAGTGAGTCAAAATTTCCAATTATGATTTTTGCAACCTAAATTATAAACTGCTCTATGGACATGCTCAAACTCTATACATTATTTCTGTGTGAGAACACCTGCGCTTTTGGTCAGCACATTATACAATTTTTAAGGTGTGAAATTAGAATAGATACTTAAGAGACCTGCACTACTATGGAATTTACCAAAATATCTCAAAAGTGAATTCAGTAATCTGTACACAGTTACACTCTATCCATACATTTAACAACAACAAAAATAGTATTCTGATCAGAAAAGCACCAACACACAGCTTTAATTAAGTGCTAGAGGCAACAACATTTGCATCAGAATGGGCAAGTAATACCCAAGAAAAATTCTATTAATGAGGAAACAGGTTTAAGGACATCACACTGAAGTCCAAGCACAGATACAAACCTTTCGAAGTCTCATCTATTTCATTCTGCTTGAAATATATAATGATACGAACCTGAGGTCTTAAAATTTTGCTGCACAGAGTTAAAATTTTGCTGCACAAAAGGAAGAATAAAGAAGAAAGCAGTGCAATAAAGTTTATATTAAATAAAAGAAACATATAGTTTATAATTAAATGAAGTAAGGAAAGCAAAATTTTTACAATTATAAAACTTAGTCATCTCTTGTCAGTATTGGTCCTTCTCTGGGAGATAGGTAATATGTAGATTAATTTGTCTTGTTCTAACACATCCTATTCATCAACTCATTGTTCAACTAACACAGAATTTTACAGTTAAGTCTTAACAGCACATACCCTTGGAATAGCAGCATATAGTTGCAACCTGCAAAGTGGTCAGTCTCAATAATAAAGTTTGTGGAAGGTAGCCTTGGAGCAAGGTAGCCATCAAACTTAGTCTCCTATCTTCTCACAGAATTTGAAAGATAGGGGTCCTATCTTCCTTGATGATTACATTCAAAGATACAGTTCTCAGGTTTTTAAGAAAGACTTTGCTGGGTCAGAAAGCCAAAAAGAAGCTTATTTAGTTTTTAAAAAGCTTTGCATATATTTCAGAGACACCTGGAAAAGAGGGAGAATTACCCTCTTATTTTTTATTTCTATTTGCCCTTACAATTTCCAACATTCAGCACTTGGCTCAGAGCTTTACACACATAATTCAAATGACATTCACTAAAGTAAGATTTTATTCCATTGTATGTGCCTTATAAATGTGTATATTCAAACAGAATACAGAGATTTTGAACATATGACCATCCGATAACCATGTAAGTTTAATGATTGAATTTATGGGATTTTTAAAAATTTTACTTCTAT
>NW_011914083.1:0-1529 GCF_000151845.1 Pteropus vampyrus | reverse complement strand
TGGACCTCAAGATAATCATGCTAGGCGAAAAAGCTGAAAATCACATGCTATCACTTATATGTGGGATATAAACCTAAAAGCAACAAATGAACAATACAAACAGAGACCCATGAACGTGGACTATAGACTAGTGGTTACCAGAGGGTAGGAGGTGGGGGAGGAGAGGGAGGTAGATGTGGTAAAGAGGGTCCAATATAGGAGGGTAGAGGAAGGGTGAAGTGGGTAAAAGGGATCAAATATATGGTAGCTGAAGGAAACTGGACTTTGGGTGGTAAACACAATAGAATATACAGAAGTCAAATTATGTACACCTGAAAAATTATATAATTGTATTAACCAATGTTACCCCAATAAACTTAATATTTAAAAAGTTAAAAAAAACTTTTGATACATATTTTTTATAATAAGGTATTTTATATGTAAAATTTCAAAATGCTAGCCATAAGTGACTTAAGAAAATGTATTTTAGAATTGGATCATAACATATTTTCAATCTGAAAACAACATATCTAGATGAGCTATTTTTACATTGTAAACACAAATCTACAACAAAGTGTCTCCAAAGGTGGGGTAAGTTCAGCAGAGGTTTGAGAGACTTCCCAAAAATACAAGAGCTGGGAGCGGGGCCAGTGGAAAATATCACATGTGTATGGGTTAGAGTCCCAAAAGAAGAAGGAATGAGAAAAAGATGTCCTCAAAACTTCTCAAATTTGATTTTAAAAAAAGGTTAGGCGAATAAAGATATTTCCAGACAAATAGACAAACCAAAAAACACACTGTGAATGCCAAATAAAATACCAACAGGCCAATAATGACTACCAGTTTTCAGAACTTTCCTTTAAACCAAATATCGTTCATAATTCTCGAAATAGCTTATGCCAGTCTATCACTAATCAGCAAGTTGCTAGTACACCATTTAATCTCAAATTTATTAGTCTCATCTTCAAATAAGATTATCTGGACACAAGATAACCTTAGTGTCTGGAGATGAGAAGCAATCGTAAGAATATGATCAGACTGAGAGGTGTTTGATGACAGGTCCCTGCTTCTTTGATTTTAAATCCCCAGTTCTTGTTGCACGGAAGTTCCAGACAAATGTTTACTAATCAGAAAAATGTAACATATTTTTATGAGCATTATAGAGTCAATAAATTAGCAAACTACTGCTTTTAGCTTAGTTCTTCTTCATGCATATTTGTATTCCTTTATAACCTCTATCACACATAGAGGAAACCACATACCAAGACACAATTACCTTGGTTACAATGTCAATGGGACATAAAGTCATTTCTTATCGATTTAATATCATCATATAGACCTAGGGTGGGCATGGTCTGCTGATGTTTTATTGCTTTAGGAAATTTAGGCAAAACTATCCTACATTTAGTCCCTAAACAAGTTTACAATGATAATGTCTATTTGCAAAACTGGAGCTGAAGGAATTGAAAATGAGTTGAAAATATCACCCATTTTTAATTAGAAAGTGATCCAGAGTAGCTAACAATTAGAAAACCAAATTCCTAAAGCAG
>NW_011914082.1:0-2894 GCF_000151845.1 Pteropus vampyrus | reverse complement strand
TTATGTGGGGAAGAGCAGCAAAGAGGAAACGCCCGGGGAGTGGGGGCCACTCTGCCCTGCTCTGGTGCGCCCCGCTCCCCGCCTCCCTGCGCCGCCGCCAGAACCAAACGGCACCGCCCGGAACCGGAACATGGTTCGCTACACACCTGGCTGGGAAAGGTACAGAGAAAAGCGTCACCGCGGTTCCTGCAGTGACGGAGGAGCCGGGAGGAACCTGTCCTGGAACAAGGGGCATGGCTGCGGAGGCCCTGCTCCACGGCCACCGTCCCTGGCACACAGGGAGCGCGGGGGCTTCCGGCTGGTGAATACACTGCCGCCGCGCTCCCCGGACTCAGACCCGCAGCGCTGCACGGAAAGGGCGAGGGGAGAGTGAGCCCGGAAACGGGCGCCCACAGACCCGCTCCCGGGGCTCCCGGGGCTCCCGGGGGTCCCGCCCCTTGCTCGGAGGCTCACACACTCACAGACGCGCTGCCCTCTTCACTGTCCCTACAGCTCTCCCTGTCATTCCGTCCCTCAGGACCCCCGATCCCGGGTCCCCACCACCCCTGGATCTTGCACACCATCCACGTGGACAGCCCAGGCTCTCATTCCTCCTTCCGACCTCCATGGCCACCCCCGCCACTCCACTGAGTGACCAGGGCACTCTTGGTACCCCAAATCACTCCATCTCCGAACTTCGAGCTGCCGCTCCCGACCCGATGGCCTCCGGGGCCCGCCGACCCCACTGCTCCTGCCTCCGTGCCGCGTCCGGCCCGCCGACCCTCCCCTCCCTCTCCGGGGGCAGCACAGGGCACTCGGGTCAGAAGACACCTGGAACTGGCCCTGTGCTGCGCCCACCTCGGCCAAGCCTGCCATCCTCCTCCGGGCGGAGTCAGGGGGCAGGACAGGGGCACCGCAGCCTGTCGTCACCCGCCTGACGCACTGCTGTTCCCAGGACTGCTGCTCCCAGGACTGCTGCCAACCTGCTCTCTCCCTACGGTCCACCCTCTCCAACCACCTCCATTTCAGATGCCCAGCTCCTGCCTGGCGCTGCCACTCTGCAGCTGACCTCCCTGTCTCGCACAGAAAGCAGAGGCGATCGCTGGGAACGCCCCCACTGCTTGCTGCCACCAAACCACCAAGCCTGTGGCGAGAACGTCCTCTCTCCAGCATGAGCCACGCTCTCCCCGAGACGGCCTCACCAGCCTTCAGAGGCACTTAAGCGTCCTCCACCTTAAGCAAGCACCGCGCTCGCACGGTCTCACCCGGCAGCCACCGGCCGACTCGCTCACTCACTCGGCAGCTACCGGGCACCCCGAGCCTGCCCTGGGTGCTGCACCAGGAGCCTGGCCCCTGGTTCAAGGTGCGGGGCAGCGGCCCACGCAAGTGCGCTTCGTGCCAGCCCGAGTGTCAGTGCGGGAAAGGAGCTGGGCTGGAGGCCTGCGCCCTGCCCGGGCCCACCAGGTCCCTTCCCGGGTCTACTTAGCTGAGGCCTCCTCACAGGGGACCGGGGACCCCGAAGACACTTCTCCCCTCTGACTCAGTCCCCTAGGGGAGCCCTCCTGGGGCCTCCTCCGACCTCAGGGTCCACAGCCTGCTGGAGGGGCCCGGCCACGCCCACTCCATTGTGAGGGGGGCGTGGGCCGAGCAGCGGGTACGGCCTCTAGTGCTGGCCTCCTGCTAATCCCACCGCAAGAAGTGACTTGGGGCGAAGCGGCCCTGCTCTAATCCGCTCCTCTGATGCTCACAGCCCAGGTCGCTCCTTCCCAACTCGGCCACTCTGGACCCTGGGACAGACACCAGTGAACACAAGGTCGATGCCTTCAAATAAGCAAGTGCCCATATGCTGACCACGGGGTTCAGCAGGCCCTGCCAGGGGCTGGGAGGGGGGCGACTTCAGTCAGTCCATCCTGCCCTCCAGCCTCAGCCCTCCTGGGAGGTAACTGGAAGGGATCTGGACGAAGTAAGGGGCACACAGGAGGGACAGCCCCCCCGAGACTGGCCCAGAATCCTGCCCACAAGATATGCTGAATAAACATGGCAAGGAAGGAACTCAGGCAAGGCAACGGGGCTAATAAAAGACCCTCATGTAACACTATCCGAGTTTAAATATTCCACTTCTGTGACAGGCAAACAAGAATTTGTCAGCATGCAAACAGAACTACTAATAACGCTGTCGCTGCACCACTCCTATTGTCAGCCCTCTCGATAGAGGAAGTAACCCTTATCAAGTCTCGTGCGTAAAGCAGAAACAGGCCTTTGGGGGGAGGGGAACCTCTTATCAGGATTCAATGCCTTAACAATCTTCACTTCGGTGAGATCTCACTTCTCAATGACCTGGGTTTTTAAGCTCCAGTGTCCCCACTGCCAAAGACACACACACACCCTCGCAGCGCCTCGTTTATCCCCAGGGGCACCCAGAGGCCAGACACTCTCACAGGTGTCGGCTCGCCGCGGCTCGCAGGCGAAGGGCCCGCACCCCAGCCGCGCGGCGCAGGTCGGGCTCGGCCCGCAGCAGGCGCAGAGGCGCCAGGAGAGGCTGCGCGAGAAGCGCGCGGGGCGCACGGGCTGTTCGCGGGAGGGAAGCCGGCCAGCGCAGCGGGCTCCTCGGCCAGAAGGCCACACGGGTTAGGGGTCTCTACGTGAGCTCCCGTGGACTCCACCGAGACCTGGAAAGCTCCCCACGCTCTTCCCGGGTAGCGGCCCCGGACCCCGCACCCCGCGCCCCCCACACGTTCGCCCCCTCCGCCTGTCGCCGCCGCGGACACGCTACCTGCGAGGTCAGGCCCTGCTCCTCGTCGTCCTGGCCGCTCAGGACCCGCCGCAGCTTCTCCATGGCCCTGGTCCCGGGCCGCACGCGCGGCCACCCGTCCCCTGGCCGCTGGCGCTCACGGAGGAAGCCGGAACCGAAACCC
>NW_011914081.1:0-2252 GCF_000151845.1 Pteropus vampyrus | reverse complement strand
AGCTCCCTCTTCATAAGCATTATTGAGTTCCTATTGTACATGCTAGCATATAAAAAGAAGCCTTCATTTGTACTTCTTTAACTCTTCACTCCATTCACAAATTAGTAGCTGATGGATGGGGGATGGGAAGCATGGCATAAGGAATGCAATTAGCATTAATACTTTGGCTAGGTGGAGGGTCAGGGGAGGGAGGGAGCAAGTGGGGGGATCGTTTTACTAATTATATAGATGTCTAACCAATGCACTGTATACTTGAAGCTAATTAAAATTAAAATTAAAAAAAAAAAGGAACCCTTCAGTGAGCTCCAGGTCTGATATGGGAGTCTAGTAAGTAAATGGAGACTAGTAAGTAAATGGAATAAGTAAATGGAGACTAGTATGTAAACACCTAACACCTAGTGTTAGGTGTTCAAACAGAAAACACACGGAGTCAAGTGCTATGTGAGCACTGAGGAGCAAGGACTTGACACTGACTGGGGAAGTCAGGACAAACTTTGTGGTGTGAGTGACATTTGACTTGTGTCCAGAAAGAGCTGGGAGAGGTTACCTTTAATATTTTTGGTTTTTATCAGTAAACATCAACAAGATTGCTGAGTATGTACACATATTACATTATGAGAATTTTTTTCTGTGAAGTGTCATAAAGAGATGTCTGTATCCTGTCACTTCTGTTCATTGGTATTCATAGCAGCTTCCTTCCCCAGTTGTGTTTCTTTTAAGTTGATTCCATTTCCCAGTAGCTTTCTTCCTTATAATGCTCTAGGACTTCATGTAGCCCCATACTGTCTTTTCATATCAGGCTATTAATTTCTTAATTCATTTTTTTTCAAAAACATTATTGTGTTCCAGGATTATGGAATACAGTAGCGATGATGATCAAGTCATTGTTCTAAGGGAGCTAATCACTTCTGCAATCTGGACTGTGCTCAGCTGAGCATTGTTTCCCTGTTCCACGAAGTTCCCACTGGGCTCACTTACTTACTCACTCCTGCTTTTGCAATCACCTGGCAACCTGGTTTTCCAAGGTGGTACCACTCACAGTACCAGTACCTTAATGGGGGTGGCTGGAAGAACTGGGTTAGGCTGTGCTCTCTCTATATAGCACTCTTTATTATTTACAGGCCATTATATCTACCTGTTCTATCATCCTCAAAGAGGCTTCCTTTCATGGCCTGTCATAGCAGTGAGAAGAGACAGATATTCTTTCAAACTAAACATATTTAATAATTCAATTCCAAGTCTTTTATACTCCTCAAGAAAAGTAAAAGTTAAATTACAGTATGTTTTTACTATAAAAACAAAATGTGTGCTAATGACTTAGGATATGGTTGATAATAATATAATAACAAAACTTCATCTGTAGGTAATATGTTGTAGAAAACACTAACAAAATTAAAATGAACCAAATCCAAGGAAAATTAGACATGTAAAAGTCTGCTCTATATTAGTTCAAGTTTGCACATATACAAACACAGGATTTGGCTTATTGACTTATCAGGAAAAGAAAAGCCCAAGATTTTTAAAAGATTGAATAGCCATCAGATTAATTTTAATAAAATTAATTGTGAGTTTAAAAAGAGCACTTATATATTCTGAACCTAAATATGCGCAACAAATTGAGAATCTTGAGATTATCCTAAACATTTATTGTGACTAAGACTGCAGTGTAAAAGAATGAGTGGCAGTAGGACAAAAACAAAATACAGATGGAAATTCAGTATTGTGCCACTAACAACCTAAACTGTTAAGACAGATGACTGTTAGTTCCTAATGACTACTATTGGCTAAGTATTGATTAATTTAAAATCAGAAATTTCGTATTTAAACATATGCATTCTTATTAGAGAACCTCACTTTAAATTTTATTAGAGAAACTCATTTTAAATTTTATCAGCTAATAGCTCAGTGTTATATTTAACCAAATGGTTCCTACCATAGAACAAAGGAGGTGGGTATAAGAATTGGAATGAAAATTATTGACCTGGGTGTCAGTGCCCTCCAGAAAATATCGTTCAGAATACATTCGTCGTCAAACAACTTGTGCTAATTGACAGTTGTGGGGAGGGGGAGGACACATGCCATGTATAACCAGGATGTCTCAGTAAAGGGGTGTTAGAAAGAATGAGCTACAATATTTGACTTATGTAAGGTAATTTTGGGGAAGGTGTAAGAAAGGGAGGCTTTGTTCTGGATTGGATGCTGTCTTAGTCTATTTGGGCTCCTATAGCAATGTACCATGGACTGGGTGGCTT
>NW_011914080.1:0-1342 GCF_000151845.1 Pteropus vampyrus | reverse complement strand
GAAGCAAGTCACATGTGGCATCTTGAGCTTTGCAGTAGTTTTGAAAAATCCCAAAGGGCAATTATGGAGCTAATGATTTGGAAATGAAAGGGGCCTTTTAAGTACTAGGTGACACGCCCTCATCTTTGGATCTCTAATCGCCACAAGTTCTCTGGCTAGTTCCACAGGGTATAAGTTTGCTGACCCCTGTGGACTTGGACTCTTCCCATCAAGGAACCACGTATTAGTGTGGCTTGGTCTAGCAGTCAGTCTATGCCAGGGAGGATGTCAAGAAGAGAGTTGAAAATACACTTCGAAAAATTTGTCCTCCATATCTAGTCTTCCTGGGTGAGACTAGCAATCTCTCTGATGAAATCTGCTTTGTGAGTGAAGGAAAGCCCATGTTTCAGGCTTTCTCATGAGACTTAGAGGAGTTTGATGTCCCTCAGCACTAGATAAGAATGACCAAGAAAGAGAGAGAGGGTAATAGATACTTTCCCCCGGTGTACCCTCCAGAACTCCCCACCCCTGCCTCTGTCAATACATTATGAGCAACTCAAATTTTCATTCATCTGCCTTAGTGAGATCCTTCAAAGAGACCAAAAATCCTGGTGGCAGCTCAGGCTCTTTCTTTGCCCCACTCTTGTTCCCTAAAGTCTGCCCCTGAGGTATTTATTTTTCATAGATGAACATGAAAGCAATTTTGGGTGAATGTAAATTCCAACTAAACAGATTTTTTTTCTCCTCCCACAGGCTCCTAAGGAGATAATTCATTGCAACAAATTATCACTTTTAATTGTTCTCAGTTCTGGATTGTTTAATACTGTACTGCCAATTACTGCCTGCCTTACCTCAAATAGACTAACCTGCATTTTAAATTCAGACTCACTCCCCCCGCCCTTTAAAAACAATAAAATAGCAAAGTAATTGACAAGAACGTGGGGTAAGCTATTTAAAGGTTTAATTTGTTTATTATACCTTTAGTGGAGGACTCCTCACTGAACCTGAAGCAGGCTGCCCTCCTCCTTTTTCCACTTTCTTATCCCTCTCCCACCACATATCCAAAACAAAATCCCTTGAATGACTGAATCCTGTTTCTTCCTCTTATTACTACTCCATCCTTAACAAGGTATAGAGTCTCTATGGGACTGTGTCTTTGCTTCCCAAGGGCAGAGCTGAGGTGTAACCTGCCTCCTTTCCTACAGCATCAGCTCCACCTACAGGGAGAGGGTCTACTCTCAAAACCATATAAAGAGGACCACTCTGGAATAAGACAGTGTTTCCACTCCAGAGGCTGGGGAAGCAGAAGTTATGGGTTGAAGGAGACCCTGGGGCTTATAAGTCAGGATACATTGTCTTTCAT
>NW_011914079.1:0-1365 GCF_000151845.1 Pteropus vampyrus | reverse complement strand
GAGAAGCCGATCCGAAGCCACACGCGGTGCGATTCCGGCTACGCTCAGGAAAAGAAGAAGCTGGGGCGGCGACAAGATCAGCGGAGCCTGGAGCCGGGGATGGAGCGGGGAGTGGGTGGGGCACAGGGGACTCTGCAGGGCAGTGAGAACACTGTGTGACAGCGCGATGATGGGTACGTGTCATCACGCATCTGTCCAAACCCACAGAATATACAACAGCAAGAGGGACCCCGATGTGGCCGCGGACTGGGGGACGATGACGGCGATGTGCCACGATCAGCTCATCAGTCGTAGAAGCTGCACCGTGCTGGCGGGGGCGCTGACGACGGACACACTGGGCGCGTTGGGGGCAGGCGGGGCACAGGGACCGCTCTGCGCCTTCCTCTCGGTTTTGCTGTGAACCTGAAACTGCTCTAAAAAATTAAATCTTTAAGAAAGAAACAGGCTTGGAACCAGGTTCGGCACGGGGGAAGAGGCAGCCGCTCCTCCAAGTGCCTTGTCTGAGCATGCATGCCACACACACCAACGCACGAATGCATAGTACACGTGTGTGCTCACACTCACACGTACACATGCACACACGTGTGCATACACATGCATGTGGGCATGCACGCACATGCTCCCGTGTGCGCCCCTGCCCTGGCTCCCCACCGGCTCCCCATGCTACCCCCCCGTGTCCCACGCTCTCCTCCACACGCTCACCCACACCATCCCTCTGATGTCCCCCCAAGCCAGCAGCCTGGCCACCCCTCCTGGCCCCTCATCCTAAGCACCAGAAGAGGCTGCAGCCAGCCCAGATGCCGGCAGTAAACAGGGGCCCTAGAGCCAAAAGAAGGGGCCTGCACCCCCTGCCCAGCCCAGGCCCTGGGGTGGGCTGACGAGAGCTGTCTCTCAGGGTGACGGCTGGATTTCTGAGGTCCCCACAGCAGCTCGGCTGGGAGCCTGGCCAGTAGCTCAGACCAGAGAGCATCTGTGTTGGGAGTGAGGGACAGAGCTGCGCCCCCTTCCCCACCTGGACTGGGGCAGAGTGGGGCTGGTCCCCTCCCCGCCTCTTCCCCTAGTCAACTGCCTCAGGACCGACCCTGCTCCACGACACGATGGCCAGGGAAGTCCCACCTGCCAGGACCCCCAGAACAGCCCCCACCTCAGTCTTCCCCCGGTGGCAATGTGGGACTCACCGATCAGGGACCAAGGGGGGGCCCAGCTTACCTGAGGATGACGTACATGACAAGGCAGTTCCCCAGCAGCCCCCCAATGCACACGGCCAGGTAGAGCCCCACGATGGTGACCTTGAGCCCGAGGGACAGGAAGTCGCCGTGGCTGGCATTGATCAGCAGGTGGGGGGGCGGCAAGCTGTGATTGGGG
>NW_011914078.1:0-1607 GCF_000151845.1 Pteropus vampyrus | reverse complement strand
GGACCGTCGCAGGGAGCATAGATGATAATAATATAAACTCCCTCCATGATTTAGGTTCCCTGGTGACAAGAAACCAGGGGCTCTTGTGATCACTGTACGCTCAGCCCCTTGAGAAAATCTTCACAATAATCCTCAGCATTGTCACTGAATGAAACATTTAAGTCAGGTGAAGTGACCAATAAAATACTTATGTGCTTGGCACTTTGTCATCCATACCTCCAACCCAAAGAAAGAAAATAAAAGAATTTTCACTGTCAAGCTAACCCGAGGGAGGTCTGTAGCTCTCATACGCTTCTCCATAAGGGATTCTGCGACAAAGAGGTTACACAGCATGATCTAAGGTTGGGACAGTTGTATTTTTACTTACAATAAGAATTTGAGAGTCTAAAATATGTGAACTAGATGTAGGGAATGTTGTGAGATTCTCTAACACAACATTTGTCATCTTAGCACAAAAGATGACCAAGCCAAAAGGAAAGGGAACAAAAGGAGTCTGGGCGGTCCCCGCCACCGGCCGCTGCTGGTCTGGGACATGAGGGCAGCGCTGGAATCCGGCGCCCCCATCCGTCCAAGGGACACTGGGCCCTCCAGGCTGACCTCCCAGCTGCCTTCAGCTCAGCCCCAAACCATCTTCCACACTACCACCCCCACAGTCCCCAACAAACCCCACCTCCTCGCCCTCCGACACGCCCCTCACGCCCAGTGAACTTTCTCCACGTCCTCTGCCTTCCTGCCTGTTGTCTCTCCCTCTGGGACTCTCCAGAACCAGGCCATCCTCCAAGGGGACCCCTTCCCTTATATGATGTGACTTCTGCGATTTATGGTTTAGATGAGACTTTCTCTTTTAAAAGTCTTGATTAAGCCACATATCGCATAAGCCAGGTACCTGGCCACAGCTCCCTATTTGCTTCCTTTATGCTCTGTGTAATAATTTACAATTACTCATTCATTTGTTAGTTTATTTGATGTCATCTCTCAGAAAGCAAGAACAATATCATCTTGGTCACTGTTGAATTCTCAGTGCTTATCACTGTGTCTGCTGGCGCATTATAGGGGCTCGTTAAATTACCAGTTGGATTATTTAATACAAATAAATATAAGATAGAATCTGACCTTTAGTATTTATGTAGCTATAATTATTAACTTATTTTATGATTGTATAATTTTGTTTATATACTCCCACACTTTTAAATGCATCAACATTTTAAAACTTGAATATCGCCATGAAATTTACAGGTAATCATAAATGCGTAATGGAGTACAGATTTTAGTGATAGATAACAAGCCAAGCTATTATTTGAATTTCAAAACTGGTAAGGCTTTAATAAATGAGAGGCATTGAGTGACTGAGGGTGTTCGGCTGGCTAATAGAATTGTGATTGATCTGAATGTGAGGAGAGCTTTGCTTCTGTCTTTCACCTTGGAGGGGACCGAAGAAAAAAGGGTTCTTGCCTAAGGAGAGATTTGGCCAACTTGTCCTTTTGGTGTTGACCAAGAATCGGGGTACTTTACGATCTCGGCAAGAAAATAGACTTCTGCAACTGACGTTTATTCTAAAACTACATGTTTTACATTACAAATTGATTTGGATGGACTTTTTTTTTTTT
>NW_011914077.1:0-1854 GCF_000151845.1 Pteropus vampyrus | reverse complement strand
GGTTATTTTCCTTATTTTTAGAATAATTCAAACTCTAAAAATATTTGACTTAGCCTTTTTGGACTAGAGACCTATTAAAAATAGGGAGGGGAGTGGGCTTATTGGGAATGAACCTGAAAGACTTAACTTCTTATATCCATACCCTTTGATTGCTTTTACAGGATTTTGACATAATGATTAATTTGGAAGGATCTATATTTTAAGTTAATACATGTTTTTGCTCTTTTTGAAATTGGTTAGAATCTCGTCATATGCTCATATGCTAGCATCTCTGGCCAAGATAACAACATGCATAAAACAGAGGAGTATGTGTGTGTGTGTGTGTGTGTGTATGTGTGTGTGTGTGTGTGTGTGAGAGAGAGAGAGAGAGAGAGAGAGAGAGAGAGAGAGACATTGAGAGAGAAAATAGGAGTTACCGAGGGAGCACATAGTGTTATCAAAAGAAAAACAGAAGTTGTAGATAATCAAAAAATTTTAAGTTGTCCATTACATGTACCTTAAAGGATGGTGAGAAATTGATAAGAAAGTGAGTAAGGGCTAAATGACCCAAAAAAGGGGTCTGTGTAGGTTAGCCATAGGAAAAGGACAGTATCCAGTTTGGCTGGAATAAAAGGAAAGTAGTAGAAAATCAGTCTAGAAGCATAGTTCAGGTACAGATTGTGCTCAATTCTGAATTGATGCCAGCTTCTTTAGTGAACAATGGGGAACCATAAAACGTTTTTGAATAATGGAAAGGTGGACTCAAAGCAGAGCTTTAAGTGGCAATAAGGCTGCAATGAAGCCTGTGCTGTGCCACCCAGCTCCATTCAGGACTGAAGCACAAATCCCTCAGCTGCTGAGTGCCGACCGCTGAAAGCACACCGCTGACTTCTGGGAATTGTTTCACCTGAAGCCACACTTCCCCAGTGCCTGGTCCTTTGCCTTGATGCAGGCATATCTGCAGGGCCTCCCGAGATCCTGAGCTCTGCATGGGGTCAGCTGAGGCCTTTGTTGCCACTGCACCACAGCTCAGCTTCTCCTTCTACCCAATCCCAAATCCTTCATTGCTCACATGTTGATCCTGAGTGTACTCCACAACACTCTTTCTCTGCATCACCTCAGTCTGTGTCCAGAGGGAACCAGATCTGCAATAGAGGGATAAGCAGGGTTGGGATCTGTAACCCAAGATTCCAGTTAACAAATATTAAGTGAGGAAGGCTTTACCCCAGAAGTGCCACTGAGCATCTAAAAT
Organism: Pteropus vampyrus; assembly: GCF_000151845.1. Taxonomy (NCBI): domain Eukaryota; kingdom Metazoa; phylum Chordata; class Mammalia; order Chiroptera; family Pteropodidae; genus Pteropus; species Pteropus vampyrus. Next base: position 623 of record NW_011914077.1, on the reverse strand, counting down.
AGAAAAAGGGTAAGGGGTAACTGAGGATCTTTATCTCATCTCTTTCATCTGTAGACACTGTAGAACTGAGCCTCTACCACTTTTGTCCAATTTCTTGCCAAAAACCTCATTCATTACTTTTTCTTTCTAGAGACTTGGAGGTGTAGTTTTAAAAACCGGCAATATATCAGAATAACCCTGGTATCTTTGAAAAAATATATAGTTTCGTGACTCCACTCCCAAGGATTCTGATTCAGTAGTTCTCTGTGGAGGGCCCCAGAAGAAATGAAATACCTACCACTGCTTTAGTTTCCAAAACACATACTTTCAAGAACATTTTCTTATTTGATTCACACACTATAAAGTAGGTGCTATTGTTATTGGCATTATCCCCATTTAACACATGAAGAAACTTGGATGGAGAGAAGTCTAGCAACTTGCCTTAGGGCACCTAGCTAAGTAAAGAGACAGATTCAAGATTATAGACAAGATCTGACAGTCTCCTGATGTTCTTTCCCTTATACCACACTGCCCCTTTCAGCTCTCCTGAGGCCAGAATTATCAAGGCCTGTCCTTGCATGTGCCTATTCTGTTCTCTCTGTCTTTGCTAAATCTATTTCTCCAACCTACCCTCTCTTCTCCAC
>NW_011914076.1:0-2147 GCF_000151845.1 Pteropus vampyrus | reverse complement strand
ATCAGGGTAAAGGGGATCAAATATTTGGTGATAGAAAGATATTTGACTTTGGGTGGTGAACACACAATGCAGTATGACATGTTATTGAATTTTATACTCGAAACCTATATGAATTTAATTAGAAATTTAAATTATAAAATTAAACATATACACTTAAGAACCTCCAAAAAAGTGCCAAAAAAAAAAAGCAACAAAAACAACTGTCATCTAAGAAAAGCTGTCCTTCAGAAATGAGGGGAAGATAGAAACATTCCTAAACAAACAAAAGAAATTCTTCACCACTCGACTTGCCTTATAAGTAATACTAAAAGAAATTCTTCAAGTTGAAATAAAAACACTAATTAACATGAAAACATAGTAAAGTAAAAAACTCACTGATAAAGTTTAGTATATAGTCAAATTCAGAACACTCAGATACTATAATGGTGATATATATAATTCAGTTTTAAATATGGTATAAAAGATAGAAAACAAAGTATTAAAAAGAACTATAGCTACAATGATTCCTTAGTGGATACAAAATATAAAAAAATATGTAAACTGTAATCTCAAAAAACATAAAATGGGCAAAGTGAAAGTAATAAGTTTTGTATACAATCAAAGTTATCAGCTTAAAATAAACAATTATAATTAAAAGATTTTTTAATTTATACCTCATGGTAACCACTAAGCAAAAAAAAATGTAGTAAATACACAAAAAATAAAGATAAAGGAATCAAACATACTACTAAAGAAATAATCAAATCACAAAAGAAGAGAGCAAGAAAAAAGAAAGGAACAAAACGAACCTGCAAAACAGCCAGAAAACAATTAACAAAATGGCAATAGTAAGCCTACTCATAATTTTTTAAATATAAATGGATTAAATTCTCCAAACAAAAGACAGAGTGGCTAAATTAATATAAAAACAAGACTCAACTTGTTTTTGTATTATCTACTGCCTACAAGAGACTCACTTCAGCTTTAAGGAGACACATAGGCTGAAAGTGAAGAGATAGAAAAAGATATTCCATACAAATGGTAACCAAAAGAGAGCAAAAGTGGAAATATTAGACAAATAAATTTTAAGTCAAAAACTGTAACAAAAGACAAAGAAAGTCATTATATAATGATAAAGGGTCAATTAATCAAAAGAATATAACAATTATAAATAAATATGCACCCAACATTGGAGCACCTAAACATATAAATCAACTATTAATAGAACTGGAGGTAGAAATAGACAGCAACACAATAACAGTAGGAGAGTTCAATACCACAATTTCAACAATGAATAAATCATCCATATAGAAGATCAATAAGAAAACACTAGATTTGAAATATATTTTAGACCAAACAATTCTAATATACATATACAGGACATTCCATCCAACAGCAACAGAATATACATTCTTCTGTAGTATGCATAGAATATTCTCCAGTATAGATCATATGAAGGCCACAAAACAAGGCTTAACAGATTTAAAACAATTAAAAATCATATCAAGTATCTTTTTCTGGCAAAAGTGTTGTGAAACTGGAAACCAATAATGAGGAAAACTGGAAATTTTACAAATATGTGAAAATTACCAACACCCTACTGAACAACCCATGGATCAAAGAGGAGATCGAAAAAGAAATCAAAACTATCTCAAAACAAATGAAAATGAAAACACAACACACCAAAACTTATGATATGCAGTAAAAGTAGTTCTAAGAGGGAATTTTATAAACACCAACATTAAGAAAAAATAAAGATCTCAAATAAACAACCTAACTTTATACCTTATGGAACTAGAAAAAGAGGAACACATTAATCCTTAAGTTAGCAGAATAAAGGAAATAGCAAAGATCAGATCCAAAATAAATGAAATAGAAAGTAGAATACCAACCTGCGAAGAGTGGATCATGAAAAAATAGAAACTGAACAGTTCAATAATGAGTAGAGATTGAATCAAATGTGACACACATGAAAAAAAATAGATAAAAAATTCACACAATCATCTCAATATAGACAGTAAAAGCATTTGACAAAATACAATATCCTTTTATATAAAAATTCTCAACAAATTAAGTATGGAAGGAATGTACTCAGCGTAATAAAGTTTATACATGATTAGCCCATAGCTAACATCATATTCAATGGTGAAAAGCTAAAAGTTTTTTCT
>NW_011914075.1:0-1812 GCF_000151845.1 Pteropus vampyrus | reverse complement strand
ATGCGTGTGTGGGGGCGGGGTTGTGTGGGACATCTCTGTACATTTCTATTTTATTGTGACCCTGAAACTGTTCTGAAAATGTCTTGATTTAAAAAAAAAAAAGCTAGAAGACAACTGACTGGGAGAAGATATTTGCTTATGATATATCTGATAAGAGGTTAATATCCAAAATATATAACACTCATATAGCACAACGACGACAACAAAAACACAAACAATCCAATTAAAAAATAGGTAGAAGACCTGAACAGATATTTCTCCAAAGAGGGAATACAGATGGCCAAAGACATATGAAAAGATGCTCAAGGTCACTAATCATCAGAGAAATGCAAATGAAAACCACAATGAGAAATTACCTCACACCTGCCAGAATGGCCATCACAGTAAATCAAAGAACAAGTGTTGGCGAGGATGTGGAGAAAGGGAACTCTCACACACTGTTGGTGGGACTGCAAACTGGTACAGTCAACATGGAAAACAGTCTGAAGGTTTCTCGAAAAATTAAAAATAGATACACCTTTTGACACAGCAATTGCACTTCTGGGTATTGATCTAAAGAAAACCAAAGTAATAATTCGTAAAGACCTATGCACCCCTATGTTCATGGCAGCACAATTTACAATAGCCAAGATATGGGAGCAACCTAAATGCCCATCAAGAGACGATTAGATAAAGAAGTTATGGTTCATATATACAATGGAATATTACTCAGCCATTAAAAAAAATGAAATCCTACCATATGCAATGACATGGATGGACCTAGAGGTTATTATGCTGAGTGAAATAAGTCAGAGAAAGATAAGTACCACATGATTTCACTTATATGCGAATCTAAGGAACAAAAAGAACAAACTAATCAAAAATAGACTCACAAATACAGAGGACAATCTGGTGATGGCCAGAGAGGAGGGGAATTGGGGGCTGGAAGAATGGGGTGAAGGGTTAAAGTACAAATTAGCACCTGATAGATGGTCACGGGGATGGGGAGCACAGCACAGGGAATGCAGTTAGCATTAATGTGATGGCTAGGTGGAGAGCCAGAGGAGAGAAAGAGGAATTAGGAGGATCATTTTATAAACTATATAAATGTCTAAGTAATACACTGTATACTTGAAACTAATAAAATAAAATTTTTTAAAAAAGCTAAAGATCACAAACTCTGCAACAGAAATGAATGCCTTTGATAGGTTCATTAATAGCCTAGACTTGCCTGAGGAAAAAATCTCTGTGCCAGAGGATACTAACTCAATGGAAACTTCCAAAACTGGAAAGGAAAAAGACCGAAAAAGCCAGAAAACCAAGAACTGTGGGATAACTACAAAAGGTATAACAGACATGTAATGGGAATACCAGGAGAAGAAAAAAATAAACAAAGCAGTATTTGAAACAATAATGACCAAGAATTTCCCCAAATTAATGTCAGACACCAAACCACGGATCCAGGAAGCTCAGAGAACACCAAGTAGGACAAATGTCAAAAAAAACAAAAAACAAAAAAACTGTACTCAGACATATATTCTAACTTAAAGAAAAAGCTTGAAAGAAACCAGAGGAAGAAAAACAATTTACCTATATAGGAGCAAAGATAATAATTACATATGACTTCTCTGAAACCACACAAACAAGAAGAGAGTAGTGTGAAAATTTTACAATGTTGATAGAAAAAAAAAATTATAATTCTGTACCCTGTGAAAATCCTTCAAAAGTGAAAGAGAAATATTCTCTCAGACAATAATTAAGGAAACTTGTTACCAGTAGACCTGCTTTACAAGATCTAACACCTATTAGTGAAAAAATTTAAAAAAAAAAAAA
>NW_011914074.1:0-1261 GCF_000151845.1 Pteropus vampyrus | reverse complement strand
AATATATTCTAGCTTTCTAAAAGCATTCTTTTGTGGTTATTCATTATGAAATTCTTTGTAGTTTACTGACTTTTTCTGAATCTTATGTTCTTTCATTGCTTTTATCATTTTCTTAATACCTTTTAGCTTATTTTGAAATTGTTTATAATAGTTTTGGGGGCGTGTTTGCAATATGCTTTTGTTGTCTATAGACAGTTATTCTGGTCCTTATACTCTTTTTTTCTTATAATAACTTCTTAAAATATGATAACTTCTATAGAATTTGACTTATAACTTCTATTCATTTTTTTAAATTTGAGTTTTCTGAACTTTTAAAAGGTGTGCTCAGGAAAGTTTTTCTAAATTCAGAGCTCCCTCCCTCCCCAAAAAAACCCCAAAAATTTAAATAAATAAATGAATAAATAAATAAATAAATAAAATTCAGAGCTCCCTCTTCTGTTTTTGCAGAGTGGGAGACTTTCTGGTTCTGTTCCCTTCTCATTTTTATCTGTACCTTTGGTTTTTTTTTTTTGTTTTTTTTGTTTTTGTTTTTGTTTTTTTGTTTTTCCATCTCTTTTATTCCTGTCCTATTCAGATTTAATTCCATTTTTGGAGTTTTTGTCCTCAGTGTGGGGTCATGACTGGTCAGTTTATAGAGTTCCTGGGGCCCAAACTTTTTTCAGACTTACTGTGGACACTTGGCACTTGTTAACAGAATTGCTCTAAACTCCCTCCAGTTGCAGTGATGTTCTCTAATTGGAGCTTTTCAGTGGATACTGGTTGGTTTCTCTATTTTCAGTTCCTTTAGATACATTTACATTTATGTAAATGATATATGATTGAGTTTAAATATTGCTGTCATGTTATTTACAGTTGACTCTTGAACAACACAGGGTTGAATTGCACAGGTCCATTTATACACAGATTTTTAAAAATAAATACCTGTACTATTTTTGACCCAAAGTTGGGAGTCTGTGGATGTATAATGCTGACTGTATGCACGGATCTATGCCATTTTGTATAGTGGACTTGAGCATCCATGGATTTTGGTGTCTGCAGAAGTCCTGGAACCAATCCCCCATGGATGCCAAGGGGCAACTTAAGTTTTCTGGGGAGTCAAGAGTTATATGTGATTTTCAACTGTGCTGGGGTTGGGGAAGGGTGTTGACATCCCTGACCCCCAGTTCTTTGTTTCCCATCTATCAATGATCACTATCCTGTGCTGCCTGCTGTTCAGTGTCTGAAATTCAAGTTTTCATGTATTTATTTATTTTATTTTTTT
>NW_011914073.1:0-2873 GCF_000151845.1 Pteropus vampyrus | reverse complement strand
CAGGGCCGCACAGCGGGTGGCGGAAGCCCAGGTGGACACCGGGGATGGTTTCCTGTGCTGGGCACCAGGAAGGGCGCGTGAGTGCACGTGTGTCCAGAGCCGCCTCCGGCTCTGGCCCTTGCTCCAGGAGGACCCAGCTGGCCCAGAAGCCACCAGCTGCTGGGAGGGCAGCATTGGTCACTCCAGCAGCCCTCCTCTGGCCAGAGCTGGGTTGGGGGCCCCACAGGCCCGCGTGCAGGCTCAGGGACGTCCCTGGCCTCTCTCTGAGACGCAGAAGGGAAGAGCTTGCCCGAGGCCACACAGCAGCTTGGGGGCTGAGGCTACTGCCCTGAGCCCTCCCCTGAGCTAAAGGCTGCCCCCGGACTGGACTGCCCCGGTCCAGTCCCGCACGGCCCCTGCTTCTGTGTGGTGCCTCGTGGTCAGCAGTGCTGTAGGGCGACAGTTTGGGGATCCCCCATCTCCCCGGTGCTGTGTGGGGCGGGGCACTTACGGGGGGGCTCGGTAAGCTCGCAGTCCTGGGTGCCGCATGGCCGGGAGTTCTCAGGCCAGGCCTCGTGGCTGCACTGCTCACCGTCCTCCTCGGGCAGCCCCGTGTGGGTGTTGACACACCTGACCAGACGCCGCTGGACGCCGCCACCACAGGGGGCTGAGCACTGCGGGAGGAGGGCCGGGGTAGGGTGAATGCCTCTGTCTTGTGCTGGGGGGCCAGGCACCCCAGGGCCTGACACTCACTCCCTGCTCCCAGCCCATCCCTCAAGCCTCCTGCCTCCTCCTGCAGGGAGAGGGGACAAGCCTGAGGGGCCAGCACCTGGAGTCGGGCTTTGTTCTTCCCAGTTGGGGTCTGATGGTTTTCAGAAGCCCTAAACACAGTAATCTGTGGCAACTTAGTGGCAGGCCCTGTGCTCAGTGCCTCACTGTGGTTCACTGAACCCTCACAACCCCGTTTGCAGACGAGGAAGCATCTGGCAAGCAAAGTCAGCGGCCTAGGGTCACTTGGCAGCCAGGGGGACAAGGACCAAGATTGCCGGACCTCCGAGCTCCAGACAAACCTGCCCGCTCGAGTCCTCGCTGGCCCGCTGGGGCCTTAGGTGGTTCCCTGGACACCCCCATTGGTCACACGCCTAGGACTTGGCACTGCTGTCCCCCAGGACCCCGCCCCCGACTCTTCAGGTCTCCGCTGTGCCGTCCCCTCTCGAGCAGGCCAGCACAGCTCACGCCCGCTCCTTCGTCCACGTCTCCCAGCGGGAGCCCGTCTGGCCGGCACTGTGCGCAGCGACCACACGGCTCTCCGTGCCCCTCGGAGCGCGGCCACCAGCTCACCTGGCCCCAGGGCCCCACTGCCCACTGCGTGCACGGCTGTGTGTTGCAGGGCCGCATGCTGTTGGGTCTGAGCGCCTCCTCGCAGAGGCCCGGCTCCGGGCAGGTCACCAGGCGCTGCTGCTGCCCCCCGCCACAGGCCTCGGAGCACTGGGGGCGCGACGGGCATGGAGAGGGGTCAGGGCCTGGCGAGGGCCCCAGCCACCGCCCCCCCCCACCTCGGAGCCCCAGGCCTCACCTCCCTCCAGGAGGAGGTGTACCAGCTGAGGCACGGCTGGGCCCCGCAGGGCTGGCGGGCGGGCGGCGGTGTGGGCCCGGCCTGGCAGTGGAAGGGCCGGAGCGGCCGGAGGTCCCTGTCCACACACTGCACGTCCCGCACAGAGGAGCCTCCGCCACAGCTGCGGGAGCACTGGGGGCCGAGGGACACGTGTGCGGACAAACCACCAAGTGGGGGCCGCCCCCAGTTGTGGCACGTCCCCAAAAACCCCAGGGACAGTCCGGGGCTGGCAGGATGGGACAGGGAGAAAGGCAGAGGGGCAGGTCACCGGCGAAGACGCAGAGTCAGGCTGGGCACCACCGCACGCGAGCCCCTCCCCCGCGGGGCTCACACACCTTGCTCCAGTTGCCCGCGTGCCAGGTGGCACAGGGCCGCAGGTGGCAGCGGCGGGCGGGCTGGGGCCGGCCAGCGGGTGCACAGTCGTCCTCCCGGCCGGAGCTGCAGCGCACGGGCCTCCAGACGGCGCCCAGGCCACAGGTGGTGGAGCACTGTGGGGGTGGAGGCATGAGCGGGGTGCGGGGGCGCCTCCAGCCCCGGCAGCCAGGGGACCACCCCCCGGGGCAGCGATCCCCAGCCTCGCGGGAGACGGCGAGGACGAGACGTCCCCCTGTGCTCACTGGGACCCAGGGGCACCTGGGAGGGACGTCTGGTTGCTTGCTGGGCCTCGGCGTGTCCCTCCCACCCCAAGACTAGGGATCCGAACAGAAGGCACTCGCTTCTGCAGTGACAAGCGGGCATCCTGGAGTGGGGACGTATCATTCCATGCTGCTCAGACCCCTGTGGGCCCTGACAGAGCAGGTGCAGCCCGGAGGGCTGGGCCAGGTGAGCTTGGGACCGTGCTGGGCACTGAGGGGGCTGGGGCCATGGGAGGCGGCTGCCCCTGTCACAGCTGTGTGGGGACAGCTCCCTGTCCCTGGAGGCGTGCAAACTAGAGTGAGAGGGACCCTCCTCCCACTGCCCCTCATCCGTGCCCGCCCTGCCTTCCCGGCGGCCTCGGGGGACTCGTGGGACACAGGGAGATGGGCGCTCCCACCCCACCCCCACGGCACAGGTGGGAAACGGAGGCCGCGGGGTCCTCTCCGCCCCACTCGCCCTGGCCCTGGCATCACTTGCCTCGCTCCAGCGTCCCACTTCCCAGGTGGCATTACTGGCTGGGGGCAGGTCCTTGGGGGACCCCTCCTCGGCCAGGCCGGGGTCTGGAATCTGGGTATCAGGGGCTCCGCTGCTGTTGGCTGGACTGTCCCCAGCTGTTGCAGACAACAGAACCGAGCTCAGGGGC
>NW_011914072.1:0-1856 GCF_000151845.1 Pteropus vampyrus | reverse complement strand
ATATTATTTTATATTAGTTTCAGGTGTAGAGCATAGTGGTTAGACATTTACATAATATACGAAGTGATGCCTCCCCGATTAGTCTAGTACCCACCTGGCGCCATACATAGTTATTACAATATTATTGACTATATTCCCTATGCTGCACTTTACATCCCTGTGACTATTTTGTAACTGCCAATTTGTATTTCTTAATCTCTTTCACATCCTTCACCCAGCCCCCCAATCCCCCTCCCATCTGGCAACCATCAGCTGTTCCTCGAGTCTATGAGTTTGTTTCTGTTTCGCTTGTTTGTTTGTTTTGTTTTTCTAGATTCCACATGTGAGCGGAATCATATGGTATTTGTCGTTTCTTCTTGACTTGACTTTTCCCTTCCCCTGCCTCCACCATGCCTATGTATTCAATTCTGTCACTCAGCCAAGACCTAGTAAGTACCGACGGTGGGTCAAGCACTGTAGATCTAGCAGCAAACAAAATGGATAGAGTTACTGAGGATTTAAGGTAGAGCTTGCTGCCTCACCCCAGGACCCAGCATCTCCAGGGCTAGGGCCCAGTGATGCTGTGCACTGTTAAACTCCCCTGGTGACTCAGACCCTCTGACAGTGGAGTGATGGCGGGGGGTGAGGCTGCGCCCCAGACACAGTGGGAGACTTGTAAGAGGGTTGATCTGGTGCCGCCAGGAATTTTCCAGGTACTTCTTGAACTTTCACCTCATGGATAGGTGTACCTTTCAAAGGCTGGGCTGATAGGGCCCTCCTCCGCTCTGTCTGATGCTGCAGAGGCTAGAGCTCACTACTTTCGTAGTTCTTCCATGGCAGAGCTCCTGTTGTATTAACATGACTAGTGATTTATAACTCCCAATCACCCGGCACGGCGTGGTCACTAAGAAACCTCTAAATGAATGAATGGCTGTCAACTTCACTTGCCAAAGCCTTTGACACTGTTCAGTCCAAGTGGAAAGAACTTTCTTTGTCTGTGTGCTCCCTATCGGTCACAGATTCCCAGCCTAACTTATTATCTTGCAAGATGTCAAAGTGGACATTTCCAGCTCGATTCTTACTCGAAATGTCACCTAGCCCAGGCATTTAAATTATGACACTACTTTCAGATGGGGCTATTTCGTTGATATTTAGTCCATTGTGCTGAATGTTTTGGACACCCATGCGCTGCCTCCGATGGATTTAGCTTCTTAAAGTGGGTGGCATCCAGTGGCACCTTGCCTTTCCTCTCTTAACTTCTAATCTACAATTAAGTAACCGAGGCAATCCGTTAACACTTGGTCTGTTAACACTTGTGTTTTCATCAGACCTTGCACCTTACTTACTGCCTTTGAGCCTTGTGATCACATCATTTCCCATCTTTTCGGAATGTTCTTTCTCCTCCGTGTTGCCTCATTCTAGCCACCTTTCGAGACCCGCCCAGCATGCACGATGGCCCTGGCATCTCTAAGTGGGGGAACCAGCAGTGTGAATGACACTTTTTTCCATGAAGCCTTTTCGACCACTATAAGTGATCTCTTCTCTCTCTCATGGCTTATTGTAATTATTTTACGTACAAATTATTCAGCATCCTCCTTTACTCTGTCTGTCAATTATCTTTTTATATAGTTATAGATGCCCACATGTGTACTTAATTAGCCAGATGAACAGCAGGACAGCACATGGGCAAGAGCATGATCTGAGGGGTCCAGCAGACCCAGGTTTCAACCCCAGTCTCCCCCTTGGTGGAGATGTGACTTATGGCAGGTTACCTCTCTGGGGCTCAGCTTTGCTGTTTGTAAAATAGAGTAATTGTATCTGCCTGTATTAAGCATGTCTTTTTATTTAGATGTTTTGACATCTGGGGCCTTGCTGAC
>NW_011914071.1:0-1883 GCF_000151845.1 Pteropus vampyrus | reverse complement strand
TAGATATGTACATATCTATCTATATATATATACATGCTCAATGAAACTAAAAGCTGATTCTTTAACAAGATAAACAAAACTAATAAAACTTTAGCCAGGTTAATCAAGGAAAAAAAAGAGGGCTCAAATAACTAAAATTAGGAATGAAGAGGAAAGTTTCAACTGACACCAAAGAAATACAAAGGATTATAAGGTAGTACTATAAAAAATTATATACCAATAAACTGGAATACCTAGAAGAAATGAATAAATTTCTAGAAACATATAATCTTCTAATAATCAGGAAGAAACTGAAAATCTGAACAGACTAATTACCAGTAACAAAATTGAATTAATAATCAAAAATTCCCAACAAACAAAAGTCCAGGACCAGATAGCTTCACAAGTGAATTCTACCAAACACTCACTGAAGAATTAATACCTATACTTTTCAAACTATTCCAAAAAATTGAAGAGAAGGGAAAGCTTCCAAACTCATTTAATGGCATTACCTAATACCAAAACCTGATTAAGACACTACGAAAAAAAATTACAGGTCAATTTCTCTAATGAGCATACATATAAAAATTCTCAATAAAATACTGGCAAATCAAATCTAGCAATACATTAAAAAGATCATATACCATGATCAAATGGGATTTATTCCAGGGATGCAAAGATGGTTTAATACCTGCAAATCAATTGTGATACATCACACACACACACAAAAAAAAAAAGGAAGAAAAAAATCACATGATCATCTCAAAAGATGCAGAAAAAGCATTTGATAAAATTCAACATCCATTTACAATAAAAAACCAACAAAGTGGAAATAGAAGGAATATGCCTCAATGTAATAAGGTCCATATATGATAAACCTACAATTATCGTAGTCAATGGCAAAAAGGTAAAAGCTCTTCTCCAAGATCAGTAATAAGACAAGACATTCTTATTCAACATAGTACTGGAAGTCCTAGTTACAGCAATCTGACAAGAAAAAAAAAAAGTTATCCAAATTGGAAAGGAAGAAGTAAAGCTGTCACTATTTTCAGATGACATAATACTATATATAGAAAACCCTAGGCTTTTTGGAAACACGGCAGAGTGAGAGATGTCCTCAGATCTCTCCCCTTGAAACCACAAAAAGCTAAACATCTAAAACTCAACAAAAAACACCCAAACTGCACACCAGTACGTCTGAGCATGGGATCTACGCATAAGAGCTACCACAGATCAGAACACTGGGTGTTGAGCGGTGGACTGGGAGAAATAAAGAAGCTGTAACTCGCTGCCACCGGAGGAACCTGTAGGAGGAGGGGGAAGGGAGAAGGTGTGGCGAGTTCTGTGACTCTGCCTGGGAGAGCTGTGAGTTCCAAGCAGCCAGCTGCAGGGCCCAGTCATAAGGGCAGAGAGGCAGAATAGCAGAGAAACAACAGTTGATTTTATCGGCCCAGTTGCAAAACCAAGGCTGAGCAGCAGCCCCCATCCCTCACCCAGAAGGCCCCTCACCCCATACCCTCTGAGACCGAATACTGCAGAGCCCCAGGGAAATCTGAGCGAACACTACTGAAACTGTCGCTAATACTGACAGAGACTGAAACTGAGGGTACCAAAGATGATTAAATATCTACAAGAAACTAAAAGGCATTTTTAAGTCTTTATATAAAGCAGAGATCCAAGAGGCTTAGATGTCACCTACTGGAAACCAAAAGAAAAATACCTTCTTTGCAGCAGGCTAAAGAAAGACTTTATATAATAAATCTTCCTTCTGGAAAAAAAAGCAGAATACATTTCCCTTAATGCACAGGCAGAGAAATAGCCCATTAAACACCATGAACAACCAAGGTGACAAGGCATCTCAGAAAGAAAGAGAAAAATCTCCAGAAAACAAGCATACAGACATA
>NW_011914070.1:0-2116 GCF_000151845.1 Pteropus vampyrus | reverse complement strand
ACTGCGTGAGGTCAGTACTCCTAACCCCCTGCTTTGCTCAAAAGTCAAATGTACAGTTTTTATTTTTTAGTCTCTTTAGTACTGGAAAATTGCAATTTTGAAGCTAATATGATAGAAATTCTCTTTCCAGCTTTGTGGAGTCAAGAGATGTGGTAATGACCGATACCAGCATCACAGAGGAACGAGCAGAGCCAGGAGAACCTGCTGCTCCTTTCTTCATTACAAAACCAGTGGTCCAGAAACTGGTGGAAGGTGGAAGAATTGTGTTTGAATGTCAGGTTGGCGGCAACCCAAAGCCCCATGTCTACTGGAAAAAATCTGGTGTTCCTCTAACCAGTGGATACAGGTATTTTGATGGCTAAATGATAGAGTTCTCAGTGATTCGTTTGATATTTATTTATATGAAGCCTAGAGGGGAGTAGAGTATACTTGCCTCCAAATGTAGATTCCTTCATTATGGAGTCTCCATAGTGTATTTTTATATTTTTGTACAAGGTCTTATTGAGAAACAAGGCTATTTCACAAGTGGATGGAAGATATATTTATTTATAGTTCAGTTTGATTCAGTTATAGTGTCAGTAAAATAGAGAAAATGGTGTAGATTTTTATACACATACTTTTTCAGAAAAAATTCTGAGATAACTTTTAATAAAAATAAATAATAATTAAGTACTAAAAGATAAAAGAATAAGGGTCATATAATGAAGAAGAAAATTACATATGAACATTTATGCTAATATATTTACTGCAATTGAATATAAAATTTAAATTTGAATTTCCTTCCATTTAAGACAAAAGGTAACCTGATAATCTAAAAATGTAGCTAACATATCATAATAAGAAATATAGTATATTATGCTAGAGGCTTAATACTGAAATAGTTAAAGAGATTTAATGTTTTGAATATTAATTTGATCTTCAAATGAAAAAAATGAACAAAATAATGAACAAAGAGAAAGTACCTAAGTTTTTTAACGACTATTTGCTAACGTAAAAACTGCAACCCATATTTCCGTATGTCTTATTCTACTAGTATTACACTCTATTATTTATTTTAAAGACTATCTGAATAGTCTTGAAAATGAAACTTTTAACTTGTTTGTCCCTCGTTATTCATGTCCATGTGCTTTCTTCAAGTTTCAGCAATCTTGCAGTTATAGTCTATAATAGAGTTTAGTCACGTGTCCAGGAACATTGAATTTTACACTACAGATCCACATAAGGGTTATTTTACTCATGTAAGGGTTATTAATGACTAAATTTTTTGTTTGTCCATTTCCATAAAGATACAAAGTGAGTTACAACAAACAAACCGGTGAGTGCAAACTGGTTATTTCAATGACTTTTGCCGATGATGCTGGAGAATACACTATTGTTATTCGTAATAAGCATGGAGAAATTTCTGCATCTGCCTCCTTGCTTGAAGAAGGTGAGTGCAACTCAAACTAGTTCTTATGTGCATGGCAAAAACAAAAATGCACAGAGGTAGCAGTGCCGTGTGTTTGTTGGAAGGCTTGTTGCAGTACCCTGGTTCTGATACTGGTTCTGTCCCCATCACCACCCCCCCACCCTTAGCCTAAGCCATAATAGGAAATGTCTTAGACCACATGGCCTCAAAAGCCGTAATGGAGCTACACATGCAAGTTTCTAGCAATAGTTTCTATTTGCTGGATTCATTTGGTGCATATCATGCCTTAGAAAATTCAGGGAATATAAATCTGGTTGCCTTCCAGATCCAGGCAGATAATATTAGTGAATGCAATGAAGACAATGGCAAACCAGAGAGTATATGCCCCACCTCAAGAGCACAGTAGTGCACCATATCCAGTGGGTTGTTGCCAAGCACTCATGTACCAGGCTCAATGTTGGTAGAGCTTCTGATATTTTAAGGAAAAGTGGGAAAATCAGGATTTTCAAAATTCATAAGTAATTTGAAAAAAATATATAATAGCATTCAGGCCAAACAAAATTTATCTGAGTCACTATTATCTTTGCTTAGCTGTTCACATTTGCAGTGGACCATTCCACACTCTGTCTCATTTGATCTGCACAACACCACTTAGAAAGAGTTAAGACATTATTTCCATTTAGCAGACAAAACACTCAAGACCCAGGA
>NW_011914069.1:0-2303 GCF_000151845.1 Pteropus vampyrus | reverse complement strand
AAACACAAAGAAGGAAATCAAAGTTACCCATAATCCTACCACTCAGAGAGGACCCTTATTCATGTTTTGGGATGCATTCTTCTTGTCTTGTTTTATGCGTGTGTTCAGCATGTTCATATACTCCCACATAGACTCACATGCAAACACACTATGTGTTACAGATTGTGAGTCTGATGGAATACTGGGCGGGATCAGATTTATTTGTTCACTTTTTAAAACATTCACTATTTAAAAATTTTTTTCAAAACGATCGAGGCAACCCAAATACCCATCAACTGGTGGTGAATGAGCAAATAAAATGTGGTACATCCATAGAAAGCAAAATTATTTAACAATAAAAAGAAATGAAGTACTGAAACATGCTACAACATGGGTAAACCTCAAAAAACATTATGCTAAGTGAAAGAAGCCAGATGCAGAATACTGCATATTACATCATTTTGTTTATATGAAATGTCCAGAAAGACAAATCTCTAGAGGCAGAAAATAAATGAGTGGTTGCCTGGGGCTGGGGGTGAAAACAATGATTGACTGTAAGTGGGCACAAGGGAGCTTTTGGGGTGATGGAAATGGACAGAAGCTGGGTTGTGGTGATGGTCACACAGCTCAGTAAATTTACTAAAAATCAGTGGACACTTAAAACAAGATGTATAGTGTGCAGTCTCTTGATGTAGATAATACTTAAATAAAGTTGATTTTTAAAAAGAATCGAGAAAGAAAAAGTTAAGTTTTATTTGGAAAATATAGAAAGCACAAAGATCAAAATAAATCTACCACTATTCTAAGACTATTCACTTGTGTTGTTTAGAAATGTCTCCTATTTTTATGCCAATGCTATAAATTCCTCCTCATCTGCTTTCCATTCTTTCTCTTCTAACGTGGGGTCACATTGCATCTCCTTTCTAACCTCTGTTTTTCACTTAAAAATATATCATGAATAATTCTCAAATCATTGTACTTTTACTGTTATAGGAAATATATAGCAAATTCCAATTTGTCAACTATTTTGCTGATGCTGGCCTTCTCTAGTTCCTCTCCCCATACATGGTCTGTGCGCCCATCATTGGAGTCAAGTTCTAGAAACTGAAATACTGTGTCAAAGACATGAGCATTTTTAAGGATTTTGACATATTTTTAACGGCCGCCAAGAAGGGCCGGTGTACCAGTTCCCACTTCCACCAACAGTTAAGCAAATGTTTGTTTCCAAATACCTTCACCAAAGCTGGATGTTATAATTTATTTTATATGTTTGCCAATGGGCTGGGCAAAAACCAGTATCTCACTGTTGGTTTAAATTGAGTTCATTTGATCATTAAGGAGGTTGAAATTTCTTCATATGTTAACAGCTCCTTTGTATGATTATTTTTTTGCTTTTGTGAAACATCCATGCTTGCCTTTTATACATTTTTTTGTTAGAGTGTTTGTCTTTTTTGTCGAGTTTTAAGTGCTTTTTAGAAAATAAGACCATCAGCCTTTATACTGCCATATATGTTATCAATTTTGTTTCCGAGTTTGTTGTTTGCCTTTTAATTTTGTTCATGGTAGTTTTGATAAATATAAGTTTTATATTATTTCCTGGGGCTTCATCAATCTTTATTCTGTGGTTTCTGACTTTATTGAAATGCCTGGGAAGGCCTCCTCCTCCTCATTATTATATAATATTCACCTATACATTTTTGGTACTTTTATAGTGTTCTCTTTCTTCCTTTTCTTCACTTATTTTTTTGCCGTTTTATCTTTAACCCATCTGGAACTTACTTTGATATATGGCTTAAGATTAGAATCTAACTTAAATTTCTGCCAAATAATTGAATAATTGTCTCAGCACAATTACTGAATAATTCATCTTTTACCTTCTGATTGGAAATAGCCACCTTTATCATGTCTTAAATACTTATCTCTACTTGAATCTCTTTCTGGGGGATTTTTATCTCATTTCATTAATCTATCTGTGTTTTCACATGCCATTCGAACATGGTTTTAATTATTTTGGCTTTATGATATATTTTAAGTCTGGCAGTGCAAGTCACTTCTCATCTTTTTTTAGGCTGTTATCTTCTGTTTAGTCTTCCAGACGCATTTTAGAGTCATTTTTCCAAGTAAAAGAAATATCCTTCTATGCTTCTGAGTGGATTTGAATTAAACTGAAAAATTAATTTGGAGAAAACTGACACCTCTACCCTTGAACATAAATATCCAGGAACATGACATGATTCCTCATTAAGTCTACTTTTATGTCTCTCATTTAAGGTATTTTTTGTCATTTTTATTTCTAGAATTTTAAGCTTGTTATTTGGTTGATT
>NW_011914068.1:0-996 GCF_000151845.1 Pteropus vampyrus | reverse complement strand
ACATTTAAAAATATATTTTATAAACTATGTTTATATTATATTTACATTTTCCATCTATGTATTTATGAATTATATTTATATTTTATACTTGTAAATATTTAACATTAAATGACATTTATCGAACATATTTAGTATTAATATTAAAATGTACATCTATATTTGCTCACCTCAGAATAATCAATAGACAAAAGTGAAGGTTTAGAGATTAATGTCTGCAAATCCAAAAGCATTATCAAAGTAATACAAGTATGTGAATAGTAAAATGAAAAATAGGTGCTCTATAACACCAAAACTAGAATTTACAGTTTTTCTGAAAATTAAAAATATAGGAGAATAAAAACATTGGTTGGTTTGTTTATGATAGTATTCCCTACATCTGGCACATAGTACATTTTGATTTTTTTTAAACCTAATTGTATTTATTTGGGGGATTATGAAGATTTTAAGTAAGAGAGGGGCAAGATTCGCATTTTTAAATGCAATTTAAAAAAAGATAAGATTTGAAAACAAGAAAGCCATCGGTGTTTTTTTTTTTAATTGAAAGATTTTAATTTTAGAGTAGTTTTAGTATTACAGAAAAGTTAGCCAAAAGTACAGAATTCCTATATATTTCTCTCATCGATTTCCTCTATTATTAACAAATCTTACATTAATACAGTACATTTGTTAATATTGAGTAGCCAGTATGAATCCATCATTGCCAACTAAAATCGGTAGTTTTGATTAGGATTCACTGTGAATTGTACATTCTGTATTTTATTAAACGCATACTGTCATCTAATCGCCATTACAGTATGATACAGAATGGTTTCTCTGCCTTAAAAATACCTTGTGCTTCACCCATTCTTCATTTTTTCTTCCTCACAACCAAACTGGCAACCATTGATCTCTTATTACTTCATTCATTCATTTAATAAAATTTGTAGAATATCATTTTCTTCAGGTAATTACAGGTGCTGGATATACAACACTGAACAAAGTAGACTTCCTTCCCAT
>NW_011914067.1:0-2790 GCF_000151845.1 Pteropus vampyrus | reverse complement strand
TTTACTCTGGGGAGAGTTAAGTGGGGATAAGAATCCAGTGTCTTTTGAGACCTTAAAGGTCAGTCTTTATTCTCCTCATGCTATCGTTTGTCACTATCAAAGCAATATGGCCTTAGTTTATATGGGGATAAAATATTACTTCTGGGGCATTTTGCCCACTTGTGATTTTAGTAGCCAAATCTTTAGGGCCTGCCCTGTAGCCAGAGGCCTTTTTTTGGTACCCTGCCCACTGCTGGCAGTCAGCACACGTTAGCCCTAGCCTATGGTAGCAGCACATCATATTTATCTACTTATTCCCATTAATTTGGGTCCTCCATTAATAATGATGATGATGATGATGATGATGATGATGATGATGATAAAAATTCACTGTGTAAGAGACAAAGCCCATTTTCCTAAGCTGTTTACTCTGGTTTTGCAAGGTTGGCCCTAGGAAAGCCCATCTTACCAATGAGGAAAGGAAGTCTTAGGGTTTGTCAGTTGTCAGTGTTTCCCAAACTTGAGCATGAATCAGAATCACCTGAGGGCTTCATAAAACACAGACTGCCGAGTCCCACATCCAGAGTTTCTGATTTAGCAGGTCTGGAATTGGGCCTGAGAATTTGAATATTGTTAACAGTGTGGTCTGGGACCACACTGTGGGAAGCACTGTCTTAAGTACCTGGTCTGAGGTTCACAGCTAGTAAGCTGACAATCTTGCTTTGAACAGGTACCTGTCTACATAACTCATGCTTAGCTATTACACTGTATTATATACATTGTTCTACCTCTGTATTAGGCTTAAAAAAATCAGGCATTTCAGTTCATCTGACTGGAATTTGTTCTTATTACTGAAGAAAACATACTAAGAATGCTCCTAACAGTTTTCAAGAAATTGAAGGAATAAATTATTTCAACTGTTGATTACAATTTGTTATACTTTAAATAAAAATGAATTGCTATAATACAGGGGGACAAGACAGAACAATAGTGCTTAGCATATTTGGGGCACAGAGTTTATCCATGTAGTTTTTCCTAGTGACAAGCCTTTGTAACACTTTTTTTTTAATGAACTTTCTGAGAGTTGGCTATAGAAAGCTACTGTGGGGACAGTTTATAAAAGTAAAAAAGGAAGGTTTGTATCAAAAGCATCTTTAAATGAAATATGTGGTAATGAATACAATGTTCCATTAAAAATAGCTGAACCATCGTAATTCAGCACTTTTGTATAATGTACAAGTCAGTAATAATCTATTAACATCAATAAACATATAACACCACCCAGAGGAAACAATTTGACAGTCATAGCAATTACATTATAATTACATGAACAGATATTTTGCTTTAAGACATAGTATACCCTGCCCTTTTCAAGTTGCCACAAATCAGTACTTTTCACAAATACCGTAATGAGGTGTCTAAACACCATTGGTAAGGCGATGCCTATAGTTGTTTTCACAGGAAGATAAAAATCCCCAAAGCTATTATTCTTAAAATCCAAAGGTTATTATCACTTGCAGTAATAATATTCTGATGGTTTTAGAGGAGATTGAAATATATTATAATTAATATTACTGTGTCTTTAAGGGAAGACACAGATAATACTAAAATGCTTCCGGATAAGAAAAGAGCATTCTTCTTAAGTACCTTAAAGAAAAAATGTAAATGTACTTTTCTTTGTCTACCCAGATTACATTTATGTTTTCTGTCTCATCTCATGTTTTATTTTCTCATTGAAGTGTCCCTAATAATTTCAGACTCCATTGATTTTGTTCTCCTTTGAGCCAGTAATGTTTATGGGCTTTAATGGACATTCCCAAATACTGGTCACAGACTGGCACTGGTCTATGACAGTTTTCCCTGGTCAGAGTGAAATGATCTTTTTCATTTTAGTGAGAATGCTTTCTTTTTGTATATGAAACTCTAATAATAGTAAATGGTAATTGTTTTTTTAATAGCTCTTTGGGGGACCAATTAATGAGTTACTTCTGTTGTAAGACTACATATGTGATGTTCTTGTTTTTTTGCCAGTCACTGGTATAAACACGGTACTTTTTACCTCTTAGTTTTCATAGAAACCTATGAAGGAAGCACTTTTATCAGTTCCATTTTACAAATGAGGAAACCGAAGCTCAGCGAAATTGAGTATCGTATCTAAGGTTATCCAGCTAAAAAGTGCCAGAACTGGTTTTCGAGCTCAGGCAGTTCAGCCATGTCTGTTCCCATTTTATTTGCAGGTAGAAGTTAATATTACAAATCCATGAAATCAGTATATCCGAGGGTACCCATATAGCATGACATTTAACAATATTAAATTTTGATAAAAAATTCTAATTTTTTTGTTCATTTCATGCTATTATTAAATGTTAATGTCTGAGGACATGGATCTTGTGTTATGGTTTTGTAAATGTTCCCCTATTTCAAAATAATTTTAATGTAAATGCACTGCTGATTTGTTCATAGTAAATTATGATAATAATATAATGGATATACCTAGGAATCTCTAAAATAGAGTATGTATTTATGTATGTGTGTAGATATATATGTTTCTGTGTGTGTGTCAGTATAATCGTTTAAAAAGCAGTTATTTTTTTATTTTGTTCTTTTCTCTTGAATAGCTGTTGATTGATTTCTGTCTTAAGTGAAAGATTTTGGACATAAACTGGATAAATAAAATATATAAACTTGTCAGAAGTAGTTTCTACAGAAGAATCTCTGGTTTAATTGGTAGATTAGTTAGCGAAAACATTGTTTCAAGGCATCTGCTTTGCCATTGTTTAAAATGGCTATCTCGGCATATAAAAATATATT
>NW_011914066.1:0-2618 GCF_000151845.1 Pteropus vampyrus | reverse complement strand
TGTGACAATGTGACACTACAGCAATTCTGACATTCTCGAGCTCCTCCCTTTCTCCTCTCTTCTGTTCTGTTTTCCTTTCTTCTTCTTGACTTTCATTTTTCTTTCTTTTTTCTCCGCTTTTCCTTTATCTCTTGAAAATAATGCTATCGTGACATTCCTATTCTCAGTGAGGGAAAAGAGATGTTAATATTTTTGTCATAAATACTTTAATTTTTAAGCAAATGAATGTTAAAGCTGAAGTTCCCGTTAATACCTAATACAAAAAAAGTTTCCTTTCTCCTTGCCCCAGAGACATTCCTTATGATGAATTTTATGTAAAATCAGCAATCTTTCCTTTCTAATGTCACACACAAGCATAAACATGATGTGTGTGTGTGTGTGCGCACACACACACATACTTCACGGTATTATTTGACTACTTAAAAAATTTAAGATACGGAGAACATTTTGATGGTTTGCAAGATGGGAAGTTGGTGAGGGAGTAGGTGTAAAAAGAGAAGAGATTAAGAAGTATAAATGAGTAGTTACAAAATAGTCCCAGGGATGTAGCATACGGCCTAAAAATAGAGTCGATAATATTGTAGTAGCAACTACGTATGGTGTCAGATGGGTACTAGACTTAACAGGGTGACAGTTTCCTAAGTTATATAAATGTCTAATCACCATGTTGCACACCTGAAACTAATATAATATTGTATGTCAACTGCAATTGAATAAAAAAATTAAAAAATTTTAAACAAATGATCATGATAAGGACAGACACACATTCTTTCTTTTTCCTTGTACCCACCTTTCCCAAGCCAACTTCTCATTCTTTGTCTAATGATTAGCTACATTTAGAATTGTTTGTCCCCCTGAAACCAGCTAAACACAGGGAAACATTTCCTGTGCAGCTGACTAAGACTTCTCCAACTTGCAAAATAACCCCGACTGTGAATCATCCCATCTGTAACTTGTCTATTCCTCTCTATAAATGGCTATGACAAAACCACCCTGCCAGACACTCCGATCTGCGGATCTGGGGTGCTCTCTCCATTGCAATAGCTGGAATAAGAACAACCTCCCTACTTTTCCAGTTTTTGTCATTGTCAGTATCATACTGAAAACGGATTTCCCTGTCTTTTTACCGATAAAAACATTTCATACCATAAAGAAGTGCTTGTCATGTATGCCTCAATGCACTTTTTTTAAAGTATATTTCTATAGGTTTGCATCAATTAGATTCTTTATTTCTTGAATTATGTCTAGAGATATTTCAAAAATGAAACTGTAGCTTATTTGTATTACTAACCTATTGATGGATTATACTCAATTGTTTTGCAATTTATAAGTAAACATTGCTGCGATTTACTTACAAAATGTCTCCATGTTCATAAGTAGGAGTTTCCCCTAGCTTATAATGATGATAATAAAAATAATAGTATCACATTCCAAGTGTTTTGCATCTGATTATTCATTTTATTCTCATAATATCTTTATGATAGGTGTCAGCATTACTCCTATGTTAGAATATTTTCAGTTAACAGCATTATCCATTTCCCATTTTGATATATAACACCAAATTATTTTCCATAGTCTTATCCATTTTATTCTTTCACCAGCAGTGTATGAAAGTGTGCGTTCCCCCACATCCTCATCAATAACTGGCAATGTCAAACTTTTGAATATCTGTGAGAACAATGAGTGAGAAATACTATTTCATTGTTTCTACTTGATTTATCCTGATCGATAGGGATTTATTTTCCTTAACAATTTTTTTTCTTTCGTAAACTGTTTGTTATTGTTTTTAGTCAATTTTCATATATGGTTAAGTTTTCCTCTTGATTTGTAACCATTCTTTAAATATTTCTAGACATTCCTCATTGATTTGTAACCATTCTTTAAATATTTCTAGATATTTAAATATTCTAGATATTCCAACAGATATGTTTTATACATAATTTTTAAATTTGTTTATAAAGTTTTTAATTTTTGTGTAGTCAAAAAAGTGACTTTTACTTTTTAAATTTTGATATTTATATCTTAAGGAAATTATCTTTCTCAAGTTCATAAATATATTTTTGTTCCGATTTAATTATGATGATACATCACATCTTTTCCACTTACCTCTGAGTTCAAAATCAGTTGATAAAACTAGTTGGAAAGATGAGGATTGCCACGAGAATTCACATATAAGCATAGTCGCGTGCTTGCGTCTTCACACAAGCACAAGCTTCAATCTTCAGGTAGCCACCAGATGGAGTGTTTGCAGTTGCAGCACCAAAAAAACTAAAGCTAATTAAGCATCGATTGTGTACAAAGGTGAAGAGAGAGCTGACTTGGGTACTAACCCAAATATTTTTGCCAAAAAGAAATGAGGGCAAAGAACAATTGAATTATCGTGTTGAAATTTTACTTCCCAGATATGTCTTTTTTATAATATTGAACATGTTTCCCTTCTATTCTTAATTTGCTAAGATTTTAATCCAAAAATGGCTATCTGAATATGGAAATTTTTTTGATGTATTGAAATGCATACTATTTTTTGCTTTATTCTATCAATGTAGCAACTAAAAGTATTTGATTTTTGAATGGTAAACTCAATTTGTATTACCGAGATAAATCCAACTTGGCACTGA
>NW_011914065.1:0-2446 GCF_000151845.1 Pteropus vampyrus | reverse complement strand
GTCTCTATTATCTATTTTTTAAAAAATGTGGTAACTTCTAATACCATGATTTCTTCAATCAAAAAATGTCTTGAAATATTTTAGTCAGAAAAATATCCTCCTGTGGCTAATTTCTGTAAGTTATATATTGCTTGAAAGATTAAATCTCTAGTCAGTTGTTTTATATTTATAAAATGTTTTGATTTCCCACAACTTTCTGAGGTATTCTTTGTAGGAGAATTAATTTAAGAAGGCAACTCATTCATATATGTACCATAATGGTGTCTTGGCCCAGTTTATGATATAATAGAGAAATTCATTTCAGTAGTGACTAAGTAAAGCGGGAAAATAATTCTATCTTTGTGACACTATAAAAGCCAGCTATTTCTGTCTCATATTTGTTGAGCTTTTAGATTTGTTCGAATGACTATAAATGAGTGATTAAATTATATACTAATTTTAGTTTTCAGAAAGACCTTAAAAGACTTATTTTAATATTTTATGACCTTATAATGTGAGTCCTAGGGAAATTATCATTTGAACTTATAAATTGACTATTTTTATCCTTTGTGTTGACAGACTATTACTTTATACTATAATTATTCTACTAAAGAAGGCTACATCATTATTTAACTTTTCACAGCAGAGTATATATGGTCCCGATCTTTCTTTCATTTAGTTTTATTCTGTTGTAAATTTTAGACATTGTTTATTAATTATAGAAACTATGGAAAAAGGTCAATAGAAGAAACAAAGACAGCTATGTAAAAGCAAAATAAAAATTAGATTATGAAACAACAATGAGCACAAATTAAAATAGAATGCCAGTAATTCATGAGCAAGCTCTCAGAGTAAATAATTAAAGAAATATAACATGAAAGAAAAATTTCAACCATAGACTAACGTATTATTTTTAGTAAAAATTTCTTTATAAATATCCAAGACTTCAGGATTAAAAATATTAGATCTAAGAATCTATGAAAATAACATGAAATAATGCTAGATCATAGCTGGAAAAGAGCAAGCCAAAAGAAGAAAAAAACTGATTAAAAACAAATGTGTATACATCAAGACTAATAAAGCATATGAAAATACAATGACATAAAAATCAGTCTGAGTGGTGCAACCTCACATACTCAGTAATTAGTAAGCAAAAAGGCAATCCTAATTCCTCGGTTAACAGGAACTCAGTCCAAGATACCATTAGGACCATCTCCTTACCTTAACTTATTATTTTTATCCTTGACTCTTTTAAGTGTTTTGTTAGAATGAACAAACTTTCATCAAAAGAGACAAAGCAACAATTAAACTGAAACAATCTACTGTGGCTTAAGCTATATTTTCAACAATACTCTGAAATCTCTTGCAAAGGTAAGGATTCATGATTCTCAGACAAGATACTCTATCACAAATAAGGAGATTCAGGCAATTGACTCCCAGTGTATCTCTGCTTCTTAATGAAGACAAATGGTCTAGTCTGGATATAGAGCTGAATTGCTTTGGAATTTTAGATACTTCACATAACTGAGATAACTTATTAATCTCCATTTATAGGTTTTGTAGAACATCATCTGAGTCTTTTGGGCAGTAGGCATATTTCTAAAGTTTGTGGGCTGTATTTGTAACATACCAGAGAAAGAATTTAGGACAGTCAGAGCCACTCAATAGTCTTGGCAAAAAAATAAGTGGGGATGACTCAAAGGTCACGTAAATATTGTACAAAAGCTCTGTGTGTATATGCGAAAGAAGGCTGAAAGTGTAAAACTCATGAACCAAGTGTTTTATGTTTCAAGTATTTATATACGTACATATGAAATTGTAATTATGAAGAGTAATTGCATTTATGACGCAATTGGACTTGTAAATGCAAATCTAAATATATTTTAATGTTTCCTTAAAATCTGTCTCACAATTTGTATAAGTATTAGTGAATGATCGATTACTAGTAGAGTCATGTAAGTTACTCTTCAATTAACTGGGACTAGAAAATCATCAATTAAGTAGGTATTATACAAATGAGAAGATTCAAAGGAAAAAAGAAAAACTAGGAATATAAGAAGTATAAGCAAGTTTTGAACCATCAAATATACCTTAATAAACATCAGTTTCAACCCTTTGGATATAATTAATGTGGAAAATCTTTTGTGCCAACACACACACACACACACACACACACACACACACACACAGACACACACACACACACTCCCTCTTTCCTTCCCTCCCTCCCTCCACAGAATACCAGATGGTGAAGGTTTATGCATTGTTTACTGGGAAGAAACACGTTAGGTTTTATACCTGAAAAAAAAAAATCTTTAAAAATATCCACTCTAAACTCTTTATTTTACAATTAGAACCTGAGCCGCAAAAGGTGATTTCACATGCTTAGGTTTAGAAAACCACTAGGTGGCAGAAAATGTCATGTCACACGTAAGCCATGCTAATCACAGAAAGTTCCTTTAATTAA
>NW_011914064.1:0-2599 GCF_000151845.1 Pteropus vampyrus | reverse complement strand
TTTTTTTTTTCTGTTTTCTTCACTGATATATTCCCAGCACCTAGCATGGTATCTGGTAAATATAAAATATTCAATAAATATTTATAGTTTAAATTATCAAGGAGAAATATGATTTCTGCTACAAATCGTTGTAAAAGAGAAGTATGTTTCAAACACAGTTAATGGAAGATCACAGAAACTCCACATAGAAAGGAACATTATTCACAAATATAACAGGAATAAAAATTTGATCTCCCCTAGTGCTATGGTCTGAATGTGTCTCTCTAAAATGTATACAGACATACCTCATTTTATTGTGCTTTACTTTATTGCACTTCTCAGATATTGTGTTTTTCTGCATTAAGCAAGTCTATTGGTGCCAATTTTCCAACAACATTTGTTCACTTCATGTCTATGTCACATTTTGGTAATTCTCACAATATTTCAAACTTTTTCATTATTATTATATGTATGGTGATCTGTGTTAGTGATCTTTGATGTTACTATTATAATTGTTTTGGGGCACCATGAATCATACCCATATAAGATGGTGAACTTAATTGAAAAATGTTGTGTGTGTTCTGACTGCTCTACCCACTAACCATTCCCAAGTCTCTCTCCCTCCTCTTGAAGCTCCCTATTCTGAGACACAGTGATATTGAAATAAGGCCAGTTCATAACCCTACAGTGACCTGTAAGTGTTCAAGTGAAAGGAAGAGTCAGACATCTCACTCTAAATCAAAATATAGAAATGATTAAGCTTAATCACCAAGGCATGTCAAAAGCCAAGTCAGGCCAAAAGCTAGGCTTCCTGAACCAAAGAGTTAGTCAAGTCAAGAATGCATAAGAAAAGTTCTTAAAGGAAATTAAAAGTGCTACTCCAATGACTATAAAAATAAAAAGAAAGTGAAACAGACTTATTGCTAATACGGAGAAAGTTTTAGTGGTCTGGATAGATGATCAAACCAGCCACCACATTTCCTTAAGCCAAAGCCTAATCCGAGGAAAGGCTCTCTCTTCAATTCTATGAAGGTTGAGAAAGGTGAGGAAGCTATAGAAGTAAAGTTTGAAGCTAACAAATATTGATTCATGAGGTTTAAGGAAAGAAGCCATGTCCATAACATAAAAGTGCAAGGTGAAACAGCAAATGCTGATGTAGAAGCTGCAGCAAATTATCTAGAAGACCTAGCTGACAATTAATGGAGGTGGCTACACTAAACAACATATTTTCAATGTAGATGAAACAGCCTTATATTAAAAAAAAAAGAAGCCGTCTAAAACTTTCATTGCTCGAGAGAAGAAGTCAATTCCTAGTTTCAAAGCTTCAAAGGGTAGGCTGACTATCTTATTAAAGGCTAATGCAGCTGGTGGCTGTTATTGAACCCAATGCTCATTTACCATTAAGAACATCCTAGGCTAAGCAGGGTTAGGCCTGGTTAGTAGTTGGATGGGAGACCACCTCGGAATACCAGATACTGTAGGCATTAAAAAAATAAAATAAAATCATAGAACTCTTAAAAATTATGCTAAATTGTGCTGTTATACCACTTGTGCTCTATAAATGAAACAAAGCCTACATACCAGCATACCTCTTTACAACATGGTTTACTGAATATTTTAAGCTCACTGTTGAGGCCTACTGCTCAGAAAATAAAAAAAAAATTGCTTTCAATATATTGCCACTCATTGACAATTTACCTGGTCATTCAAGAGCTCTGATGGAGATGTACAAGATTTGTGCTGTTTTCATGCCTGTTAACACAGCATCCATTCTGAAGCTCAAAGAACAAGTAGTAATTTTGACTTTCAAGTCTTACTAGTTAAAAAAAAAACATCTTCCATAAGTCTATAGCTGCCATAGATAATGATTCCCCTGATGTACCTCGGTAAAGTAAATTGAAAACCTCTGAAAAAGATTCACCATTCTAGATGCTATTAAGAACATTCAGGACTTATGTGAAGAGGTCAAAATGTCAACATTAATAGAAATGTGGAAGAAGTTAATTCCAACCTTTGACTTTGAGGGGTTCTAGAATTAAAAGTGGAGTCTGAAGATATGATTGAATTACTGTAATCTCATGATAAAACTTGAAGGAATAATGAGCGTTTTTTGTTGTTGTTGTCAGTTTTTTTGTTTTTGTTTGTTTTTTTGTTTTGTTTTGTTTTGTTTTGTTTTTTTATGGATGAGCAAATAAAGTGGTTTCTTGAGATGGAAACTACTCCTGGCAAAGATGTTTTTGAAATGACAGCATAAGATTTAGAATATTACATAAACTTTGTTGATAAAGTACCAGCATGATTTAAGAGTACTGGCTCTAAGTTTGAAAGTTCTACTGTGGGTAAAACACCATTAAACAACATTGCATGCTACAGAGAAATTGTTCATGAAAAAAAAAAAGTCAATTGACATGGCAAACTTCATTATTGACTTACAATAAGAAATTGCTATGGCCACCCCAATTTTCAGTAACCACCATCCTTATCATCAGCAAGCATCAATATTGGGGCAAGACCCTCAAATAGCAAAAAGGATTATGACTTACTGAAGGCTCAAAGGATGATTAGCATTTTTAGCAATAAAGTGTTTTTTTTAAGGTATGTACATTCTTTCAGACATAAT
>NW_011914062.1:0-2324 GCF_000151845.1 Pteropus vampyrus | reverse complement strand
CAACTGCAATCAGAGATTAAGATGGTGATGAACCACTGGCATTTTTCTTTTTGGCTTATAAAAAAAAGTATTAAAGTTATTAACTGAAATTCTTATTCTTTAGGGTAGGGGGAAGAGGGACAAGGAATTGAGATATTAATATCAGAAAAAGTAGATTCGCAGCAAAGAAAATTACCATGGATACAGAGGGCTGTTACATAATAATGAAAGGGTTAGTTCACCATGAAGATATAACAATCCTAAAAGTGTATGTACCTAACAAGAGGCAAAGAGGCACACAGTGGGTAGAACAGAATAGAGAGTCCAGAAATAGATCCACATAAATATGACAAATTGAATTTTGATAAACGGAGAAAAGACAACCTTTTTAATAAATGATGTTGGAATAACTGGACATCTATATGGAAGAAAATGAATCTCAATCTAAATCCCACACTTTGTACAAAAATTTATGAAAAATGGATCACATATCTAAACGTAAAATGTAAACCTATAAAACTTTTTATAAGAAAGCATAGAAGAAAAATCTTCATGACCTAGAGTTAGGCAAAATTAACCAGCCATAGAAGAAAAATCAATAATCTGGGCTTTATCAAAACTAAAAATTTATACTCTGTGAAAGACACTGTTAAGAGATTAAAAAAAAAAAAACAAGCTACAGACTGAGAGAAACTATTCGCAAGTCACATATTCAACAAGGGAACTGTATCCAGATTATATAAAGAACTCTCAAAACTCAACAGTAAGAAAACAAACAATCCAATTTAAAAATTGGTAAAACAAAACAAAACAAAACAAAAAACAAAAGCAACTTAAACAGACACTTCACCGAAAAGGATATATGGATAAGAAATAAGCATATAAAAGGTCAACATCATTAGCTATTAAGGAAATGCAAATTAAAACCACAATGAGATATCACTAACATAAAAAATACTGCCAATATTAACTGTTAGCATGATGTAGAGCCACTGGAATCCTCAAAAGTTGCTGTTGGGAATGTAAAATGGTGCTGTCATTCTAGAAAACAGTTGGACAGTTTCTAATAAAGTTGAAAATACATTTACCCTACAAGCCAGCAATCCTGCTCCTAGGTATTTACCCTAGAGAAATTAAGATCTCTACATGAATGTTTAAAGCAGTTTGATTCATAACTGCCAAAAATTAGAAACAACTCAAGTGTTCTTCAGTGGGTGAATGGATAAACATACAGTGGTAATACTCATATAATAACTTTACTCAGCAATGAAAAACAACAATTACTGATACACACAACTTGGATGAATCTCACAGACATTATGCTAAGCGAAAGAAGTCACTCTCAAAGGTTATGTACCATATGATTCCACTTACATGACATTCTTGAAAAGACAAAACTATAACAATGGAGAAAAAAATGTATTTTGATTTGTTGCTTTTTTTTTTTAGAAAACAGCTTTATTGAGATACAATTCACATACCACACTTTTAACCCATTTAAAAGGTACAATTCAACCTTTTCACTCGTCACGGACTTATGCAAACATCACCCCCAAAAGAAACCCCATACCTATTAGCAGTCACCTCCTATCTGTCCTGGACCGCCAATCCTCCAGCCCCAGGGAACCACAGATTTGCCTGTTCTGGACATTTCATATAAATGGAATCATGCAATACGTGGTCTTTTGTGACTGGCTTCTTTCACCTAGAATAAAGTTTTTGAGGTCCATCAACATTGTAGATGTATCAGTACTTCATCCCTTTGTATTTAAATAATATTCCATTGTATGGACACATCACATTTTGTGTTTCCATTCATTAGTTGATGGACATTTTGGTTGTTTCCACTTTTTAGATATTATAAATAATGCTGCTATGAAAATTCATGTACAAATTTTTGTGTGAATGTGTGTTTTCAGTTCTCTTGGGTCTATACCTAGGAGTAGAATTGCTGGGTTATATGGAAACTCTATAACATTTTGAGGAAGTACAAAACTGTTTTCCAAAGCAGCCATGCAATTTTACATAGGAACCCCCATACGTGTAAAATGTATGGAATTTTAAAATGTATGCAAAATACATTTTACACATATGAGGGTTCCAATTTCTTCCTGTTCTCACCAAAATCTGTTATTATGTCTTTTTTTTTCAATTTGTTTCCTCTGACAGGATACAAGACAAACACCCAGTTTGCTTGAGTTTTAAAAGGTTATTTCCTTTGCCCCACTTGAATGACCAATAGAGACATAAGTCCAATTGGCAAAGTGAAAAGGGGGTGTATTATCCATCCTTTTGATTGCAGCTATAATACTAGGTATGAAATAATATTTCATGGTTTTGGTTTA
>NW_011914061.1:0-2546 GCF_000151845.1 Pteropus vampyrus | reverse complement strand
CTTACTACTATCTTCAAAGTTTGATAAGACTATCCTACTATAAGTCAATTCAAATCATTTCATCTACAAGGAAAGACATAGGATCCTTGGGAACACCTAGAGTTATATTGTTCAAAGACTTATAATCAGTCACATATGTAATTTTTAATTTAGCTACACTATACTAAGTAAAAAAAGGTTGAATTAATTTTACTATATTTATTTAACTCAATACTATCATTTCAACATGAATTAATATAATATTATTAAGGTCATATTTTTTACTTCATTCTTTTTATTATACTAAAAGTCTTAAAATTCAGTGTGTATTTTATACTTTCAAGATCTCGATTTGGACTAACTACATTTCAAGTTATTAATACCCACATTACTAATGGCTATTATATTGAACAGTATAGATCTAGAGTTTCAGATCATATAATTGCAAACTACTTTTAAATTGAAAGGCTAATTATTTGAATTAAAACAACTTTATTTAGAATATTCTTGTTTTTCTGTGAATAAGCCAATGCATTAAACTTATTTCTACTTTATTGTATTGTTAGACATTAGATAAGAGAGTAGGAAAAAAACAGACACTCAAAAAATGATTATTAAAAAAATATTTCTAAGCTTTCTTTTAACACGAATATAGTCAATAAACTGAAATCTGAAATATGAGTCAAGCACTTGAGGCAAAAAATATGTGACCTATATATTGGTGCTGTTCTTGAGTTATGAGACTGCTGAAAGCTAGCTTACCTTAACTTTTATTGTTTAGAACTTTAATAGCTAAAAGGAGAAAAACTAATAAATATCTTGTTGCAAGAACTCAAAGATGTCCTCCCACAGTTGAGGCGTTGTATTACATAGTTTGAGGAAGAATAAGGATAAATAACCATATTATAAGACCCTGAAAAAAATGGTGTATGTTAGAAATGTTGACAGATTTTTAATTGTAGCACCACCAAGTGTCCTACTATATGTATCATATATCATCAACAAACAGAAATTTAGGATGCAGTTTTCTGCCTTGACCTTCAAGCTCCAACTGTGCTTTCATCATCGAGTCCATAAATAATATAATTTACAATCTCTGAAAAGAGACAATGTGGACACAATAAACCATATACATTACATGAAAGAAAAGGAGATCTATAGTTGTTTTTATAGCCTCAAATTCAGTCAACCTTAGTGAAAAATTGACTTATGTTAACACATTACTTTTTAGTCAGTGTCAAATAGGTAATGTTTATCTTCCTTTCTTTTATTAATGATCTTATAAAGTTGCTTCATTTTAGAGAACTTTAGATATTGGCCTAGTAAGTTTACCATATTTAGGTCTCAAGGTCTCTCAGCAAACTTTTTTTTCTGATTATCACTATGAGATGAATACCCCTGACCTACATTAAAGTAAAACTGTACTCTCTTGTTCCAGAAAGAAAAAGCTGGGATGAGACAGGGAGGAGTTTATTTATGTATAGTAATATTCCTGAGGTCATGCTTCTAAAACACAGCAATCAAACTAAAATAAGCTAAAATAGCATCTGGATGGGCAAGTAACTGTCATAAAGCCCAACAGACAGTTTATGGAGAAGGGCGGAGTGATACTGAAGAACCCAAGCAGTCTCCAGCAGATTTTAGCTGCTAGACAAGATGACATCAATTGGAAGTAACCAATACAAACGTACGAATAAAACAGAAACAACGAAACACTGAATGAATTATTCACTCAGTTTCCCAGTTTTCAGCAACATATTATGTATAGTTGTTTAGTCATAGGTACAAATGACTCAGTCTTTTAGGGCTTTGTTGTATTACAAAAGACTATATAACTGATGACTGTCAATTAAAAGAATGCTAAATACTATTAAGTAGATTTTGAGAAACATACCTTTTAGAAAGCTGTTCTTGAGAAACACCCTTCCAGTCTCCCATTCCCATCTCTTGCTTATTTATACCAAATGAATAAGTTATTTGTCTAAATAAATTAGACCAAAAACTACTTATTTATAAGACTCTATAAGTACCACCTCCCTCATGATGCCTACTTAGATCCTACCTAGCTGAAGAGAACAAATCAAAAAATAAAATAACTTTCACTCCTCTGAATAATTGTAACTCATCCTTTTGTTTCTTAGGATATATTATATTTAACCTCATTTGACAGTTATTTTTGAAGGTATTTTATATCTGCACTAGATTATAAGGTCAGAAGAAACAATAAATTACCATAGAGGTTACAACAGCAGGAAGGGGCTACTATCTCTAGGGCTAGGAAATGGAAAGGTCGAAATAATTAAAACATAGAAGCTTGAAGGAGATGTCCTATGAAGCTAAAAGTTGTATCAATAGCAGTCACTGCTCAGCTATTATTAGTGTCGCTGAGCTCAGAGATGGAAGCCTATGAAACTGGGACCCAGACCTATGAGAAAGCGGCTCTGGTTAACTGGTGCTGATTGTCTCTAATAAGCATTGTGAGGTTGGTTTAGCTAATGTTAGGAAAAGTGCAAATCAGAATTAACTACTGCTACCAAAGTGACTGTCAATATCTGGGCGACAAAAAA
>NW_011914060.1:0-2061 GCF_000151845.1 Pteropus vampyrus | reverse complement strand
AAAGATAAAATTTGAAATGCTTCCTCCCTGAGAACTGTAATAAGACAGAGATGCCTATTCTCACCATGTGTTCAACATTATGCTGAAAGTCTTAGAGATTGCAATAAGGCAAGAAAAATAAATAACTGTCATACACATGGAAGAAAAGTAAAACTTTCTCTATTTGTAGATTACATAATTGTTTACGTGGAAAATTTAAAGAAATCTATGACAAAACTGGTTTCAGTGAAATTAGCAAGGACACGGGACTCGTGGGAAGTGCTGAAGGACCAAGCCTCAGTGGGGAGCAGAACTGAAGGGGCTCTGTGAGCTCAGAAGTTCACGGACCTTCTCCTCAGATCACAGAAGTCCATGATTCAGCTCCAGGGACACCCTGTCTCTGCTCCTTTCTCCGCTCACATCTCCTCATTTTCTCTCAATGCTTTCTGAATTCCCATCCACAAAAGAATAATGTCCCTGTGAACTGGCATCTGCTTGTTTCTCAAGTTCGTGTCAAGCCTCTCACCTGCCCTGGTCACACTCACCTCCCTTCTGTTTCTGCAACATGCCCAACTCTTCCTGGCCCAGGGCCTTTCACACGTCGTCCTGTCCACCTTGAGGACAACGTCCCACCTCATCTTCACTAGTTGCTAATGAAGTTAATTTGCTATTAGTAAAGCACTTGATCAACTCAGACTGGTGAGCCAGGATCCATCCCTCAAAGATTTGAATTTAGGATATTTTACTTAAACTAATTACATTACTATAGAAAAGTTCAACAATACACATTACAAGTTGGTCTGACATTTAAGATCTTGACACCATGGCTTCCATCTGGAGTTTAATCACATGAGAAATTAACATCTCTAGCTCTAAGGGAATTTATAGGTTATATGGTCGTGTCCCTCATTCCCAAGTGAACATCTTCAGGGGACTAGCCATTAGAAATCATATTGTATTCCTTAAAAATTATTTTTGAAGAAACGTACCTGTTTAAAGGAAGAGGGAGAGACTTCCCTGGGAATTAAAATGTGTCTTTGCTGACACTCAAAACAGAAAAGATACAAATTTGATAGATTTTAGTAAAAATATAATCCCTACACCTAGTTTATTTCCTAGCGCTACATCACCATAATTAACTAGCTCAGAGATTCATTTAGATTGATCAGTCTTCCAGAGTAGTCAAAGGAAGCAGCATTCCAAGATTTTCCAAGAAGACAACAGAGTACATTTGAAAAAAAAGCTGGAATTTGGAATTAGATTAATAGTTAAATCTCAGCTTATTTATTTACTGTGTGATCGAGAGAAATTTCTTTAACCTCTCTGAATCTCAGGAGAAATAGGAGTATAGATACCTACAGCTCTGGGTGTGTATGTATGAGTGTGCGTGAGGATCAAATGAAATAATGAGAATAAAGATGTTTTACAGGTGCTCGCCAAGGGCTTACAACCCTAGCTGATGACATGGCAAAAGCGAGACCGTCAGGCTCAGCTACATCGGGGGGAAATGTGGGGCTGTCTGAAGGCCTGACCATTCTCATTTATGTTCCGTATCTCTCCCCAGACCGGAATCAGAGTGATTTTGAATAACCCATCCCTCACATCCTCACCCCCTTTTATTCCATATCTCTGTTCAGGGGCCACCTGACCTCGCAGGAAAAATCTAAAGACAATGACGTGGGTTCAAATGACCTAATTCCTGGATTTTGTATCCTTTAGCCAAATGTCAACCCCAAAACTGCGCCACATTCTTCCTGGCTATCAATTTCCCAGCAGACTACCCTTTCGAGTGCTCTAAAGTGGCATCTACTTTCTACTTGTCCTAATTTTGGGTTTTAAATGACTTAGCTTCCTTTTGAGTCTCCTATAGAATCAAAAGGGTCAAAGATCTGAAGCCCAGTACTAGGACAGTAGTTCTGATAACAACTGGCTGCTGTTGCCATTTTCTTGGTTGTGTTTAAGTCCTTAACCCTTAAGGACCTCCCTTAAAACACCTCCACTCCTTTAAAACATCAATCAGAAACCAAAACGCATTCAGCAAGACTGACTGGCAGGCTTTGCACTATGAATTGAATTCTCTTG
>NW_011914059.1:0-1914 GCF_000151845.1 Pteropus vampyrus | reverse complement strand
CCCATTGTCAACATGCCCCACCAGAGTGGTTATGTGTCAACAATTGATGAACTGACATTAACATGTCATAATCACCCACATTCCATAATTTAATTAGGGTTCATTGTTGGTATTGTACATTCTATGGATTTGAACATCCATCATTATGGTATTATACAAGTGTTAGGCAGCTAGTCGGACATGAGCGACAGGGGGAGCAAAGGAAGAGGGGCCCAGCCTAGAGACCACCCAAAGAACATCCTATTGGTAGTTAGAGAATCTCTTCAGCATCCCCAGAGTCAAGGGGCAGGAGAGTCATAGTCTTAGCTGGCCTAATCCGGCTACAGATGCCTGCGCAGAAGATCATTATAATACTATGTTTATGCCTGGAAGTTCATGAATCTAATTATAACAGACTGTATTCTGGGTATGCATATGCACACTAGGCAAAGTTATATAGCAGCCAGGTGTCAAACAAAACGACCGCTTGCCAATCACCTGGGAATGAATGCCTTTGGAACGACCCCATCACGGCTCAAAGATAAGGCAGACATTCTGGGCCTTTTTGCCCTTCTTGGTTCTCTTGTTTGTGGCCTTTTTCTTGGTTACAGCACTGAGACCATGTGCCTCCTTGGGACATACTTTTTCTTTCTAAAATATACTTTTAATAAAACTATTAAATCTCAATGACCTGTGATTCTTCACTGCCATCATTTGAGGAAGAACCAAGGGAAAATGCTAATTACACATCTGCGCTGTCGTTACCCCACTCACTTTCCCCTACCGTTGGGACAACCCCCAGCTCCCATCAACCCCACTGGTGACACAAGCATTCTCACTGTCCTAAAAAGCCTCTCTGTTCTGCTTATTTATCTCTTTCCTCAGCCCTAGCTTCTGGCAACCACTGATCTTTTTTACTGTCTTTACAGTTTTGCCTTTTCCAAAATGTCATATAATTTGAATCATACCATATGTAGCTTTTTCAGATTAGTTTCTTTCACTTAATTATAGTCAACTAAAGTTCTTTTTTTAGAGCAGTTTTAGGTTCACAGCAAACTTGACAGTACAGAGATTAAATGACTTTTAATTGGGAAAAACAGGCTAACAGTTACAAGTCAGTTAATGTACAACTTTGACTCACATCTTTCCAGTTTTTTTTTGTTGTCCTTCCTCAAAGCCTATTTTTTTAACTCTTTTCCTGTTTAGAAAAAAAAAGAGTGCAGTTCGCTGCCAGCGTTCATTTAACATCATGCGTAGAAATGCTACGTTTTCAAGGATTTGACATTTTCAGCGATTGAGAAATACTATACTTTATAAATGGAAATACCACTACTAAAATGCTACAAATAGAATGATGTCATTTGTTTCCAAAGACTATCGATATACTAGAGTGCTGCAAAAATAATAATAAAAGTATGTTTTTTCATGGCAAACTGTAGGAATAAGGTTAGGACTGTAATCTGTGAGTTATCTTGGGGTAAACGCTGCAGCTGCAAGTGCCACTGGCAAGTTAGGAGGAAGATATTTTCTCCATCTAAAACCTGATCTGATTTCCTGCATGTGCCACATCCCTTATCTTCTTTTTACACTGCTTTTGTAGTTTATTTTTTGCTGGTGTGTGTTCTTCGAAGATTTAGAAAAGATACACACACAGACATGCACAGAACAAGATTTACCATCTATCTTGGGGGTTAGGGGGTGGGCATAACAAATACAAGGTAAGTGGACAAAATATGTGAAACGAAGATTTTCAGTTATTGGATACCAGGCAATACAGGTGCATAGTGCCTCAGAAAGAAGGAACAAACAATATAAGCTCCATGATTGTACCATTTTATTGCCTGAAGAAAGACATAAGTCCTGGAGAGACCTCAGTGGATCCTAGTCAGCTCCCTGAGATGAACAGATGTTATGGGGGCACCAGATGACCAAAGG